>NW_026291615.1:0-33293 GCF_023091745.1 Budorcas taxicolor | reverse complement strand
AAATGATGAATCCTGCGAAAAGACTTCCGATTAGTAAGCGTTTAATTGAGTTAATTAGGAATGGGTTGTTTTCATTAATAGAAATAAGGGTTGGGAATCGGGGTTGTCCTAGGAGTGTGAAGAAAATAATACGGGTACTGTAGATAGCTGTGAAGGAGATGGCGATTAGTGTTATTAAGAGGGCTCAGGCGTTGGTATATGACGTGTTGGCGGATTCAATAATTAGATCTTTGGAGTAGAATCCGGTGAGGAAAGGTATTCCTGTTAGTGCAAGGCTGCCAATAATAAGGGCTGTTGCGGTGAATGGTATGGCTTTAAATAGGCCTCCTATTTTTCGAATATCTTGTTCGTTATTTAGATTGTGGATGATGGAGCCGGAGCATAGAAATAATATGGCTTTGAAGAAAGCGTGGGTGCAGATGTGAAGAAGTGCTAGGTGAGGCTGGTTAATTCCAATTGTTACTATCATAAGGCCGAGTTGGCTGGATGTAGAGAAGGCGATGATTTTTTTAATGTCATTTTGGGTGAGGGCACATATTGCTGTAAATAGTGTGGTAATGGCTCCTAGGCATAGTATAGTAGATTGGATGAGTTTATTGTTTTCTGTTAATGGATAAAAGCGGATTAGTAAGAAAATACCTGCTACTACTATTGTACTTGAGTGGAGTAATGCTGAGACAGGTGTCGGACCCTCTATTGCGGAGGGTAATCATGGGTGCAGGCTAAATTGTGCGGATTTTCCGGTTGCGGCTAGAATTAGTCCTATTAGAGGTAGATTTGAGTTCTCTGGTTTTAGTAAGAAGATTTGTTGAAGGTCTCAAGTGTTGAGGTTAATTAGGAATCATGCTATTGCTAGGATAAATCCGATGTCGCCAATGCGGTTATATAGGATTGCTTGTAGAGCTGCTGTGTTTGCGTCTGCTCGTCCGTATCACCATCCAATTAGTAGAAATGATATAATTCCGACTCCTTCTCAGCCAATGAATAGTTGAAAGATGTTATTTGCAGTGACGAGGATGAGTATTGTGATAAGAAATAAGAGTAAGTACTTAAAAAATTGGTTGATGTTGGGGTCGGAATGTATGTATCATATTGAGAATTCTATGATGGATCATGTGACGAATAGTGATACTGGGATAAATATTGTCGAGAAGTAATCTATTTTGAAGCTGAGAGATAGTTTGAGGGTTTGGATGGTTAGTCAGTGTCAGTTTGAAATAATTATTTCTTGTCCTGTATGAATAAATATTATAGTGGGAATTATACTAGTGATAAAGGCGTATGAAATGGTTGTTTTTACGTAAAGTGGGTAATTGGTGAATTTGTGGGTGCTAAGACTAGTTGTCATGATGGGTACGGTTAGTAGGATTAGGGTAGTTAGTGTGAGGGATGGGAACAGGTTTATTACTTTTATTTGGAGTTGCACCAATTTTTTGGTTCCTAAGACCAATGGATAACTGCTATCCTTTAAAAGTTTGAAAAAGCCATGTTGTCAGGCATGGGAGCATAGAATTAGCAGTTCTTGCATACTTTTTCGGTAAATAAGAAGGTGATAGGCTTCTATTGTTAGATTCACAATCTAATGTTTTTTTAAACTATATTTACAGTATAGGGGTCCTAGGATAATTTTTGGGTTTAGGGATAGAAGCAGTAGTGGTAGTATGTGTAGTGATATGAGTGCATTTTCTCGTGTGAAGGAAGGTGAAATGTTATTGATATGATGAGTGTATTTGCCCCGTTGTGTTGTGATTAGTATATAGAGGGTGTAGAGAGTAGTGATTACTATGTTAAGTCCTATTAGAATAATTGTGATATTAGATCATGAAAAAGTCGATATTACTACAAATAGTTCTCCGATTAGGTTGATTGTTGGGGGTAGAGCCAGGTTGGTTAGACTTGCTAGGAGTCATCAGGTGGCTATTAGTGGAAGAAGTGTTTGTAGGCCGCGGGCTAAGATTATTGTACGGCTGTGAATTCGTTCGTAGTTAGAATTTGCTAGGCAGAAAAGTATAGAGGATGTAAGGCCGTGGGCAATTATCAGGGCGGTGGCTCCTATGTAGCTTCAGGGTGTTTGGATTAGGATTGCAACGATGACAAGTGCCATGTGGCTAATAGAGGAGTACGCGATGAGTGATTTCAGGTCCGTTTGACGAAGGCAAATTGAGCTGGTTATGATTATGCCTCATAGTGATAGCATGATGAATGGGTATGCTATAAAGTCGGTGATTGGATCTAGGAGAAGCGTAATTCGTAACATGCCGTATCCTCCTAGTTTTAGTAGGATTGCTGCAAGAACTATGGAGCCTGCAATTGGGGCTTCTACGTGGGCTTTGGGTAGTCAGAGATGAAGTCCGTATAGTGGTATTTTTACTATAAAGGCTATTATGCATGCTAGTCACATGAAGGTGTTGGATCAGGAGCTGGGTATTGGTTGTACTCAGTATTGTAGAATTAGGAAGTTTAGGGATCCTATTGTGTTTTGAATATAGATTAGTGCAACTAGTAAGGGTAGGGATCCTGCTAGTGTATAAAACAAGAAGTAGAGACCGGCATTTAGGCGTTCTGTTTGGTTCCCTCATCGGGTAATAATAATGAGTGTGGGAACTAGTGTTGCTTCAAATATAATATAAAAGAGAATTAGTTCTGTAGCAGAGAATGTCATAATTAGAAATAGTTGTAATAGGATTAGTATTGAGATGAAGAATTTTTTTCGGGCTGGGTTTTCTTTTGATAGGTGATGCTGGCTAGCTATAAGTATTAAGGGGAGGAGTCATATGGTTAGAATAAGTAGTGGTGTAGATAAGGAGTCGGAGAAGAAAGTTAATGAGAAGTTGAGGCTGTTATCGCCAAATTGGTTTATAAGGAGTAGGCTTGTAAGGCTAATTAGTAAGCTGTGGAGTGTGGAGTTAATTCAGATTATGTTATTTTTTGATAGCCAGGTTAGGGGTATAAGTATTATTGTGGAAATAATGTATTTTAGCATTGTAGCAGATTAAGGTTTTGTACGTAGTCGGTGCCGTATGTGTTTGATACCATTACTAGCAAGGATAGGCCTAGTGCTGCTTCGCAGGCTGCGAAAACTAGTAGAATAATGGGTATTATACTGGCTAAAGTGAAGTGTGAGTTTAGGATTATTAGGGTAGCTATAACGAATAAGGACAATATTATTCCTTCCAGGCATAGGAGGGAGGATATTAGGTGAGATCGATACATTAGTAATCCCGTGAGAGATACTATGAATGCTATTATAATATTTATGTATACGAGGGACATTTGGTACTTATGAGTTTGATCATAATCTAATGAGTCGAAATCATTTATTTTGGTTTAAACTAAGTACCATATTCGGTCCATTCTAATCCTTTTTGGGTTCATTCATAGGCTAGGCTTGTGGCTAGTAGGAAAATTAGGAGAAGGGATATAGTAAGCATTGTGTTAAGGTTAGTTGTTTGTGAGGCCCATGGTAGTGGTAGAAGTAGTGCAATTTCTAGATCGAAGAGGAGGAATGTGATAGCTACTAGAAAGAATTTTATGGAGAAAGGAAGGCGAGCAGATCCTATGGGGTCGAATCCACATTCGTATGGGCTTGTTTTTTCTGAGTATACGTTTAGTTGGGGGAGTCAGAATGCGATGGTCACGAGCAATGTAGCTAGTGTAAAGTTAGTTAGGAGGGTAATTATAAGGTTTATTGTTCTTTTTCGGGTTAGGCCGAAGCTAACTGATTGGAAGTCAGTTGTACTAATTAATACTAAAAGAACATGAGCCTCATCAGTAGATGGAAACATAGAGGAAAAGTCATACTACGTCTACGAAGTGTCAATATCAGGCAGCGGCTTCGAAGCCGAAATGGTGATTGGAGGTAAAGTGAAATTTTAGTTGGCGGAGGAAGCAGACAATTAAGAAAGTAGATCCAATAATGACATGGAGGCCGTGGAATCCTGTAGCTACGAAGAAAGTTGAGCCGTAAACTCCGTCTGAGATTGTAAAGGGAGCTTCATAGTATTCTGATGCTTGTAGAAGTGTAAAGTATACGCCTAACGTAATGGTGATGAATAAGGCTTGTAGCATGTGGTTACGGTTCCCTTCTATGAGGCTGTGGTGGGCTCAGGTAATGGAGACTCCTGAGGCTAGAAGGACAGAGGTGTTGAGTAGTGGGACTTCTAAGGGGTTAAGTGGGTGAATGCCTGTTGGGGGTCAGCAGCTGCCTAATTCGGGTGTAGGAGCAAGGCTTGAGTGATAGAAGGCTCAGAAGAAGCCAGTGAAGAATAGGACTTCGGAGACGATGAAGAGGATTATTCCGTAGCGAAGGCTTTTTTGGACAGCAGGAGTATGGTGGCCTTGAAAGGTACTTTCTCGGATTACATCTCGTCATCATTGGTATATTGTAAGTATGTTTGTTGTTAGGCCTAGGGTCAGTAGAGCTGTTGAATTGAAGTGAAATCACATGATGAGGCCAGATGTTATTAGGAGGGCAGATAGTGCTCCTGTGAGGGGTCAGGGACTTGGGTTTACTATGTGATAGGCGTGGGTTTGGTGTGTCATTATGTATTGTCGTGCAGATATAAGCTAACTAGGAGGGTGAATACGTAGGCTTGAACTATAGCTACTGCGAATTCGAGGATTGTTAGTAGAGCTAAAATAGTAAATGTAATAAGTGCTGTTGTGGTATTGATATTTAATAATGCAAGGGTAGCTCCTCCGATTAAGTGAATTAATAAGTGCCCTGCTGTGATGTTGGCTGTTAATCGTACGGCAAGGGCTACTGGTTGGATGAAGAGGCTGATGGTTTCGATAATTACCAGTATTGGGATTAGTGGGGTAGGTGTTCCTTGTGGTAGGAAGTGGGCGAGTGATGCTTTGGTTTTGTTGCGGAAGCCTGTAACTACGGCCCCTGCTCATAGGGGAATAGCCATGCCTAAATTTATTGATAGTTGTGTGGTTGGTGTAAATGAATGGGGTAATAAGCCTAATAAATTTGTAGACCCAATAAATAGAATTAGGGACATTAATATCAATGTTCATGTTTGTCCTTTGGTGTTGTGAGTGCTTATTATTTGTTTTGACATGAGTTGAAGTGCTCATTGTTGGAGGGAGATAAGGCGGTTATTAATTAGTCGGTTTGATGTAGGAAATAGTAAGCTAGGGAATATAATGACGAGAGTAACAAGGGGGAGGCCTAGAATTACAGGGGTAATGAAAGAGGTAAATAGATTTTCGTTCATTTTGTTTCTCAAGGGGCGTCTTGTTTTGGCGTTTTTGTTGTTATTAATTTTGGGTTATAGTAGAAATCGTGTTTTGAGATTTTTAATTGGAGAACAATAAAGAGGACTAAAAATATTGATAGAATTGTCGTGAGTCACGTTGATGTGTCTAGTTGTGGCATGTCATCAAGGAGAGTGTTGTGCTCTCGGTCTTTAACTTAAAAGGTTAATGCTGGCATAGCTTCTTGATGACTTATAACATTGATGCAGATCACTTTTCAAAATATTCTAATGGGACTAGTTCGAGAACGATTGGTATGAAACTATGATTTGATCCGCAGATTTCTGAGCATTGGCCGTAAAATAGGCCTGGACGAGTTGATATGAGGGTTGTTTGATTTAAACGGCCTGGAATTGCGTCTGTTTTTAGTCCTAGAGAGGGAACTGCTCATGAGTGTAAAACGTCTTCGGAGGAGATTAGTATTCGAATTGTTATTTCTATAGGTAATACAGCTCGGTTATCTACTTCTAGTAATCGTAGTTCTCCAGGTTTCAATTCTGATGTTGGAATTATATAGGAGTCGAAGCTTAAGTCTTCATAGTCTGTGTACTCATAACTTCAGTATCATTGATGTCCTATGGTCTTTACTGTGAGAGATGGGTTGTTGATTTCGTCTATTATGTATAGAATTCGTAGGGATGGGAGAGCAATTATAATCAGAATAATGGCTGGTAGAATGGTTCAGATTGTTTCTACTTCTTGTGCGTCTATGGTGCTGGTATGGGTTAGTTTTGTTGTTAGTATCAGTAAGATAATATAGAGTACTAGTGAGCTAATTAGGAAAACAATTATCAGAGTGTGATCGTGAAAGTGTAGCAGTTCTTCTATGATGGGTGATGTTGCGTCTTGAAAGCCTAGCTGTACGGGATATGCCATATGAGATGTACGGGACTTTCACCTGTAATTTAATCTTGACAAGGTTATGTAATGTTTTACTAACATCTCGTTTATTGAGAGAGACATAGTGGTTATGGTGTTGGCTTGAAACCGATAATAGGGGGTTCAATTCCTTCCTCTCTTATTTTAGGTTAATGTATGTAGGTTCTTCAAATGTGTGATATGGTGGAGGGCATCCGTTTAGTCATTCTAGATTTGTTGTGGTTAGGTCCACGGTTAAGACTTCCCGTTTGGATGCAAATGCTTCTCAGATGATAAAAGTCATTAATATTACTGCCGTTAGTGAGATGAATGAGCCTATAGATGAAATAGTGTTTCATATTGTATATGCGTCTGGGTAATCGGAGTATCGTCGTGGTATACCAGATAGCCCTAAGTAAATGTTGTGGGAAGAAGGTCATGTTAACACCTACAAATATAATTGCGAAATGGATTTTGGCTCATGTGTCATTAAGGGTGTAGCCTGAGAATAAGGGAAATCAATGTACAAATCCTCCTATGATAGCGAATACAGCTCCTATTGATAGTACGTAGTGGAAATGTGCTACCACATAGTATGTGTCGTGGAGAACGATGTCAAGGGAGGAGTTGGCTAAAACAATTCCAGTTAGTCCTCCAACTGTAAAAAGGAAAATGAAGCCTAGGGCTCATATTATAGCGGGGGATCATTTGATATTTCCTCCGTGAAGTGTTGCTAGCCAACTAAAGACTTTTACTCCGGTTGGGATAGCAATAATTATAGTAGCGGATGTAAAGTAAGCTCGTGTATCGACGTCTATTCCGACTGTGAATATATGATGGGCTCATACAATAAATCCTAGAAATCCAATTGATATTATGGCTCATACTATTCCTATATATCCAAATGGCTCTTTTTTTCCTGAATAGTAGGTTACGATGTGGGAGATTATTCCAAAGCCAGGTAAAATTAGAATATATACTTCGGGGTGTCCAAAAAATCAGAATAAGTGTTGATATAAGATAGGGTCTCCTCCTCCTGCTGGGTCAAAGAAAGTTGTATTCAGGTTTCGGTCTGTTAGTAATATTGTGATGCCAGCTGCTAATACAGGAAGTGAGAGGAGGAGTAGTACGGCAGTGATCAGTACAGATCACACGAACAGGGGGGTCTGGTATTGTGATATTGCGGGAGGTTTTATGTTAATAATAGTTGTAATAAAATTAATGGCTCCTAAAATTGAGGAAACACCTGCTAGGTGTAGGGAGAAAATGGTCAGGTCTACTGAGGCTCCTGCGTGGGCTAGATTACCTGCTAGAGGGGGATATACGGTTCAACCCGTCCCTGCTCCGGCTTCGACTATAGAGGATGCTAGGAGTAATAGGAAAGAAGGGGGGAGGAGCCAAAAACTTATATTATTTATCCGAGGGAATGCTATATCAGGGGCTCCAATCATTAGAGGAACTAGCCAGTTGCCAAACCCTCCAATTATAATAGGCATTACTATAAAGAAGATTATTACGAATGCGTGTGCAGTTACAATTACGTTGTAGATTTGGTCATCTCCAAGTAGAGTTCCGGGTTGGCCTAACTCAGCACGAATTAGTAAGCTCAGAGCGGTTCCTACTATGCCGGCTCAGGCACCAAATAGAAGATAAAGGGTACCGATATCTTTATGATTAGTTGAAAATAATCAGCGGTTTATGAACATGGGTAAAATGGCTGAGTAAAGCAATAGACTGTAAATCTAAGAATAGAGGTTTGATTCCTCTTTTTACCAGGTCCTGTAGTGAATTAACATATTGAATTGCAAATTCAAAGGAGCAGCTTCAAACTCTGCCGGGGCTTCTCCCGCCTTTTTTTTCTTGCGGCGGGAGAAGTAGATTGAAGCCAGTTATTTAGGGTATTTAGCTGTTAACTAAAGTTTCGTGGGGGTGGGACCCACCAATCTAGTGAGGATTTAGCTTAATTAAAGTAGTTGATTTGCATTCAATTGATGTAAGATATGATCTTGCAGTCCTTATCAGGAATTAAGTAAATTATACTTGCTTAGGGCTTTGAAGGCTCTTGGTCTATTTAACCTAAATTCCTATTCTAGGATTGAGAGAATTGGTGTAAGTGGTAGTAGTATAGTGGACAATACGGTTATTGTTGGTAGGAGGGTTATTCGTTTTATGGTTGAGAATTGTCATTTTATTTTTATGTTGTTTGTGGAAGGGAACATAGTAAGTGTGGTGGAATATGCCAGTCGTATGTAGAAATATAGGTTTAGTAGTGCTGTAATTGCTATGAAGGTAGGTAGGATAATGCTATTGTTTTTTGTCATTTCTTGAATAATTATTCATTTTGGCATAAATCCTGATAGTGGGGGGAGTCCTCCTATTGATAGGAGGGTAATGAGAATTAGAATAGTTATGATGGGTGTTTTGTTTCATGTGTGTGATAGTGATAGAGTGGTTGTGGTTGAGTTGGCTATAAATAGTGTAAATATGGTGGAAGTTATGATGATGTAAATGATTAGGTTTAGTAATGTTATGGTGGGATTGTATGGTAAAATTGCTGTTATTCAGCCTATGTGGGCAATTGATGAGTAAGCTATAATTTTTCGTAGTTGGGTTTGGTTTAATCCTCCTCAGCCTCCGATTATAATGGATAGAATTGATAGGGTTAAGATTATATTTAGGTTGATGGATTGGGATACTTGGTAAAGTACCGATATGGGTGCTAGTTTTTGTCATGTAAGTAAGATTAGGCCTGAAGATAGAGGGATGCCTTGTGTTACTTCTGGGACTCAGAAGTGGAATGGGGCTATTCCTAGTTTTATGGCGAGGGCTATTGTTATGAGTATGGAGGCTGTTGGGTTAAATAGTTTTATTACGGTTCATTGGCCTGAGAATATTAAGTTGATGATAATGGCTATTATTAGTAGTATTGAGGCTGTTGATTGAGTTAGGAAATATTTAGTTGATGCTTCTGTGGCTCGTGGGTTGTGTTTTTTTATTATAATAGGAATGATGGCGAGTATATTTATTTCAAATCCGATTCAGATGAGTAGTCAGTGGGAGCTAATTATAACGATAATGGTTCCAAGTATTATAGTTATTAAGATAATAATGAGAGTGATTGGGTTTATTAGTACGGGAAGGATACAAACCAACATTTTCGGGGTATGGGCCCGATAGCTTAATTAGCTGACCTTACTATTAGAATTTGGTGTAATTGGGAGCACGAAGAGTTTTGAGTTCTTAGGAGTAGGTTCAATTCCTATAGTTCTAGAAATAAGAGGATTTAAACCTCTATAATTTACTCTATCAAAGTAACTCTTTTGTCAGACATATTTCTTATGTTTGTGGGGGGATACTTGATAGGAGAATAGGTAGAGATACATGTCATATGCATAGGGCTAGCGTTAGGGGTAGAAAATTTTTTCATAATAAGTGCATCAGTTGATCATAGCGGAATCGGGGGTAGGATGCTCGGATTCATAGGAAGGTCATTGTGAGTAGTAGTGATTTGATGATAAAGTTAATTGCGTAGAGTTCTGGTATGTATGGGTTATGGGATGCTCCTAGGAAGAGGGTTGTTGTGAAGATATTTATTATAATAATGTTTGCATATTCTGCTATAAAGAATAGGGCGAATGGTCCTGCGGCGTATTCTACATTAAAGCCCGATACTAGTTCAGATTCTCCTTCAGTAAGATCAAATGGTGCTCGGTTTGTTTCTGCTAGTGTTGAAATGAATCATATTATTGCTAAGGGTCATGCTGGGAAGATTAGTCATACTTGTTCTTGTGTAATGATTAATGTAGAGAGAGTGAAGGATCCATTTATTAGTAAGATTGATAGTAAGATAATTGCTAGTGTAACTTCATATGAAATTGTTTGTGCTACTGCTCGTAGGGCTCCAATAAGAGCGTATTTTGAGTTGGAGGCTCAGCCTGATCAGAGGATCGAGTATACGGCTAAGCTTGATATAGCTAATATGAAAAGGATTCCTAAGTTTATATTGATGAGGGGATAGGGTATGGGTAGGGGGATTCATATAGTTAAGGCTAGGGTTAGGGCTAGGATGGGGGCTAGAATAAATATTGAGATTGAGGATGTGGCAGGTCGTAGGGGTTCTTTAATGAAAAGTTTGATTGCATCGGCGATGGGTTGGAGTAAGCCATATGGTCCTACAATATTTGGGCCTTTTCGGAGTTGTATGTAGCCTAGGATTTTTCGTTCAACTAGTGTAAGAAAAGCTACGGCTAGAAGAATGGGGATAATAAGTGTTAAGATGTTGAGTATAAACATTTTGTTAAGGAGAGGATTTGAATCTCTGAGTATAAAGGTTTAAGTTTTACGCAATTACCGGGCTCTGCCACCTTAACTGGGCCCTTTTCTAGGGCAGGTATTGTTTGTGAGGTCAATTGAGATAAAGTCATTGATTGATTTAAGGCGCTTTGTTGAAGTTGGCCTTATTTCTCTTGTCCTTTCGTACTGGGAGAAATACATAACAGATAGAAACCGACCTGGATTACTCCGGTCTGAACTCAGATCACGTAGGACTTTAATCGTTGAACAAACGAACCTTTGATAGCGGTTGCACCATCGGGGTGTCCTGATCCAACATCGAGGTCGTAAACCCTATTGTCGATATGGACTCTTGAATAGGATTGCGCTGTTATCCCTAGGGTAACTTGTTCCGTTGATCAAGTCTTTGGATCAATAAACGATAGTTTGATTTGACTTGTGGGTCTAGTCTTTAAAATCGTTCGGAGGATTTTTTGTTCTCCGAGGTCACCCCAACCAAAACTGCTAGTCCATAAAGAGTGTTGTTATCCCTTAATGGTTAAGTTTATTTTCTTTGGACTAGTTAGTTAAAGCTCCATAGGGTCTTCTCGTCTTGTTGGTTTATTCCCGCCTCTTCACGGGAAGGTCAATTTCACTGATTGGAAGTAAGAGACAGTAAAACCCTCGTGTGGCCGTTCATACAAGTCCTTATTTAGAGAACAAATGATTATGCTACCTTTGCACGGTCAGGATACCGCGGCCGTTTAACGTCTAGTCACTGGGCAGGCAGTGCCTCCAATACTGGGGATGCTGGAGGTGATGTTTTTGGTAAACAGGCGGGATTTGTGTTTGCCGAGTTCCTTTTACTTCTTTTAATCTTTCCTGGGTGCACTCCTGTGTTGGATTAACAGTATAATTAATAAATTATTTATTGTTGGGTTATTTTTATTTACTGTTAACAGTCAGAGTATTATCAGATACTGACTTAAACTTGTGCAAGGAGAAAATATTTCTTGTTACTCATATTAACATTATTGCTTCTATTTAGTAATAGAATAGTCCAGTACTAGGTCTAGGAGTTGGTTATATTGTTGTTGGGATTAGTATTGTTTTTATTGTTGAGCTTTAACGCTTTCTTAATAGATGGCTGCTTTTAGGCCTACTATGGTGTTGTAAGATCTTACTCTCTAGTGAAGGTTGTACCCATTTCTAAAAGGCTGTACCTTTTTAGACTAACTTTTAAAGATACAGTGAGATTTGTTTATATTTTTTGGTATCTTTAAAGCTGAACTAAGATTCATTTTCTGGACAACCAGCTATCACCAGGCTCGTTAGGCATGTCACCTCTACTTATAGATCTTCTCACTATTTTGCCACATAGATGAGTTGGTTCTAATAAACTGTCTATAGGTAGCTCGTCTGGTTTCGGGTTACTTAGCTGAAATTCGTTTTGTTAAGTTTTTTGCTCGTTAATTCATTATGCAAAAGGTACAAGGGTTAATCTTTGCTTTTTTGTACTTTGATTATTTTCTTTCATCGTTCCCTTACGGTACTTTCTCTATAGCGCCATGTTTAGAATTTCTATCTCCTATACTTTAATAGGGGTAAATGTTTTGTTTTAGTATGTTTTGGTTATTGGATTGAAGAGTGGGGGTTTGGGCTAGGCATAGTTCAAAACATTCACAGTACACGAAATCTTCTAGGTGTAAACTAGATGCTTTAATTAAGCTATGTCTTGGTTTGTCCAAGCACACTTTCCAGTATGCTTACCTTGTTACGACTTACCTCCTCTCGTGTAATTGGTGCATGTAAATAGGTTTGGGTGCATATATTTACTTGAGGAGGGTGACGGGCGGTGTGTGCGTGCTTCATGGCCTGGTTCAACTAAGCACTCTATTCTTAGTTTACTACTAAATCCTCCTTTGGCTGTTAGTTTCATAATGGCTTTCGTATTAAGTTTTCTTGGATAGAAAATGTAGCCCATTTCTTCCCATTCCATAGGTTACACCTTGACCTAACGTTTTTATGTGTTATGATTGAGCTTACTTTTGTTCCTTTTCAGGGTTTGCTGAAGATGGCGGTATACAGACTGTATTAGCAAGGATTGGTGAGGTTTATCGGGGTTTATCGATTATAGAACAGGCTCCTCTAGAAGGGTGTAAAGCACCGCCAAGTCCTTTGAGTTTTGGGCCGTTGCCGGTAGTACTCTGGCGAATAATCTTGTTTTTGCAATTATTTATGTTTAGGGCTAAGCATAGTGGGGTATCTAATCCCAGTTTGGGTCTTAGCTATAGTGTGTCAGTTGTCGTAGAGTTACTTTCGTCACTTATTTTTGTTATAATTATGGCTTTTTACAGCTTAATTAGGATTTAACTCTATTTGGTGTAGTACTTTAACACGTTTTACGCCGTGTTCCTGTTAGCTTGGGTTAGTCGTATGACCGCGGTGGCTGGCACGAGATTTACCAACCCTAGTTAATATGGCTTAGTCGAACTTTCGTTCATGGCTTAAATTTTGTCACTGCTGTTTCCCGTGGGGGTGTGGTTAAGCAAGGCGTTATGAGCTACAGGGTGTGTGCTTGATACCTGCTCCTCTTAGTCCTGCTGATTCGGAGGGCGCTACTCACCGGGGTGCGGATGCTTGCATGTGTAAGTCTATTGAAAGTTAACAGGAAGGCCAGGACCAAACCTATGTGTTTATGGAGTTGGTATACTCATCTAGGCATTTTCAGTGCCTTGCTTTAAATTTAAGCTACATTAACCATGTAGTATGTAAGCAGACCCAGGCACCTATATGTCTATCTTGTTTGGAGTGTGAATTTGAGTATTGGGGGTGAGATAAATTTATATTGATACTTAGGGGGAAGTATGTTAAAAATGGTGGTTAATATTTAAGAGGGGGGGGGGGAAATATAATAGGTATGTCCTGTAACCATTGACTGAAATGCCCATGCCTACCATTATGGGGATGCTCAAGATGCAGTTAAGTCCAGCTACAATTTATGCTCCGGGTCGGGGCCTTTGACGGCCATAGCTGAGTCCAAGCATCCCCGAAAATTAAAAAATACCAAATGTATGACAGCACAGTTATGTGTGAGCATGGGCTGATTAGTAATTAGTCCATCGAGATGTCTTATTTAAGAGGAAAGAATGGGCGGTTTTAGATGAGATGGCCCTGAAGAAAGAACCAGATGTCTGATAAAGTTCATTAAATAGCTACCCCCACGATTAATGGGCCCGGAGCGAGAAGAGAAATCCCTGCCAAGCGGGTTGCTGGTTTCACGCGGCATGGTGGTAAGCTCGTGATCTAGTGGACGGGATACGCATGGTGACGAGGATAGATTTGACTTTATGCGCTATGTACGATCTAAGCAGGAAATGTCCTATGTACTATAGATAATTTTTATTGTACTTGCTTATATGCAAGGGGAAAATCATTTAATGTACTATATACATATTATATCTTTATTACATTAATTATGATGTACATGCTTATATGCATGGGGTAGATCATGTAATGTAATATATACATAGTATGTCTTTATTACATTAATTATAATGTACATACTGCACACAAAGTAGGTCATGTAGTATACTGCATTTATGTATGTTTTTATTATATTACTTCAGTGTATATATTCATACATATAGGATGGATCATGTGGTGTGCTAGACGCATATCATGTTTACATTGTATGAGTGTTAGTGGGTATGTTTGGGCAAATGACATGGTGTGTCTGTGTGTAGTACTCGTACATGTGTCTATTGAGGTGAGTTATTAAGCATGTTGTTACACGTGCAAGCTTATAGAGTGGGAGATTTGTGTCGTATGTTTAAAAATTTTAGCGGATTTAATACTGGGGAGGTTCTTAGTGTTTTTGGGGGTATATCAATAGACGCAATTAATAGTGGTTCAGGGAATAGTTTAAGTAGAACTTCAGCTTTGGGTGTTGATGGTGAGGCTATCGCTTCTTCCTTGAGTCTTAGGGAGGTTAATTGTTCTCCTTTTCTGGTTTACAAGACCAGCGTATTAATTTTACTACAAAGACTTGTCTTCATTTCAGGAGATTGTTTTCGATGGTGCTGGCTAGTGGTATTATTGCCAGGATGATGAGGAAATATATGATGGATGCTAATTGTCCGATGGTGATGTAGGGGTGTTCAACCGGTTGTCCTCCGATTCATGTAAGTGTTAATAGGTCTGCTATTAAAAGTCAGAATATGCATTGGCTGATTGGTCGGAACATTATGCTTCGTTGTTTGGATGTGTGGAGGAAGGGTACGAGTGTTAAGATCAAGATGGAAAGGACTAAGGCTAGGACTCCTCCCAGTTTATTGGGGATTGATCGTAGGATTGCGTATGCAAATAGGAAATACCATTCTGGCTTAATGTGGGAGGGTGTACTGAGTGGGTTTGCTGGAGTATAATTATCCGGGTCTCCGAGTAGGTCGGGAGTGAATAGTACTAGTGATATGAGGATGAGGATTAATAGTATGATGCCTAGGATGTCCTTGATGGTGTAATAAGGGTGAAATGGAATTTTGTCTGTGTCTGATGGAATTCCTGTGGGGTTGTTGGATCCTGTTTCGTGGAGGAAAATTAAGTGGATTATGGTGAGAGCTACAATGATAAATGGGAGGATGAAGTGGAAAGCGAAGAATCGGGTGAGGGTGGCTTTGTCTACTGAAAATCCCCCTCAGATTCATTCAACTAGGTTGGTGCCAATGTATGGGATTGCCGAGAGGAGGTTGGTAATGACTGTTGCTCCTCAGAATGATATCTGTCCTCATGGTAGGACATAGCCTATGAATGCTGTGGCTATTGTTGTAAATAGGAGAATTACTCCGATGTTTCATGTTTCTAAGAAGGTATATGATCCGTAATATAGGCCTCGTCCTACATGCATAAATAGGCAGATAAAAAATATTGATGCTCCGTTTGCGTGCATATATCGGATGATTCAGCCATAGTTTACGTCTCGACAAATGTGGGTTACAGAGGAGAATGCTATTGTTGTATCGGATGTGTAGTGTATTGCTAGGAATAGGCCTGTTAAGATTTGTAGAGCTAAGCAAGTGCCTAGGAGGGATCCAAAGTTTCATCATGATGAGATGTTTGATGGAGTTGGGAGGTCAATGAGTGCGTTGTTTACGATTTTTATTAGTGGGTGAGTTTTTCGGATGTTGATCATTAGTGTTCTTGTAGTTGAATAACAACGATGGTTTTTCATATCATTAGTCATGGTTAGATTCCATGCAGGAATAATGATTATGTACATTGTATTTATTTTAAGTGTAATTTTTGTGATGGGCTTTGTAGGGTTTTCTTCAAAACCTTCGCCTATTTATGGGGGGTTGGGATTGATTGTGAGTGGTGGGGTTGGGTGTGGTATTGTGTTAAATTATGGTGGTTCTTTTTTAGGTTTAATGGTTTTTTTAGTTTATTTAGGGGGTATAATGGTGGTTTTTGGTTATACGACAGCTATGGCTACTGAGCAGTATCCTGAGGTTTGGGTTTCTAATAAGGTTGTTTTAGGAACGTTTATTACTGGTTTGTTGATGGAGTTTTTTATAATTTACTATGTGTTGAAGGATAAGGAGGTGGAGATTGTGTTTAAGTTTAATGGTATGGGGGATTGGGTAATTTATGATACAGGGGATTCTGGGTTTTTTAGTGAGGAGGCCATGGGGATTGCTGCTTTGTACAGCTATGGTACTTGATTAGTTATTGTTACTGGTTGATCTTTATTAATTGGTGTAGTGGTGATTATAGAGATTACTCGTGGAAATTAAGTAGAATTGTGCTAGTGAAAATCGTAATTAGGAAGGAAAGGAAATATAATTTAATTAAGCCTTTTTGGTTTGTGATTATGATAGATGTTTTTATTTGGGTTAGTGAGATGGTTTTTGGTATAATGGTTTCTAGTCAGGTTAGGTCTAGAAGGGAGGATGCTGATTTTTGGCTTATTGTTAGATTTATATAGGGGGTTAAGCGGTGTATGACTGTGGGATAATATCCTAGTAGGTTAGAAAATTTGAATATGTTTGATGGGTAATTGAACTTTAAGTAGTGGGTTATGTTGTTAATTTCTAGTGCTAGAATAAAGCCTAGGATTGTAATTGTTAGGGCGGTGATTTTTAGGTAGTAGGGTATAGTTGTTTGGGGAATGGTTGTTGGGGGGATGTTGTTAGAAATGATGAATCCTGCGAAAAGACTTCCGATTAGTAAGCGTTTAATTGAGTTAATTAGGAATGGGTTGTTTTCATTAATAGAAATAAGGGTTGGGAATCGGGGTTGTCCTAGGAGTGTGAAGAAAATAATACGGGTACTGTAGATAGCTGTGAAGGAGATGGCGATTAGTGTTATTAAGAGGGCTCAGGCGTTGGTATATGACGTGTTGGCGGATTCAATAATTAGATCTTTGGAGTAGAATCCGGTGAGGAAAGGTATTCCTGTTAGTGCAAGGCTGCCAATAATAAGGGCTGTTGCGGTGAATGGTATGGCTTTAAATAGGCCTCCTATTTTTCGAATATCTTGTTCGTTATTTAGATTGTGGATGATGGAGCCGGAGCATAGAAATAATATGGCTTTGAAGAAAGCGTGGGTGCAGATGTGAAGAAGTGCTAGGTGAGGCTGGTTAATTCCAATTGTTACTATCATAAGGCCGAGTTGGCTGGATGTAGAGAAGGCGATGATTTTTTTAATGTCATTTTGGGTGAGGGCACATATTGCTGTAAATAGTGTGGTAATGGCTCCTAGGCATAGTATAGTAGATTGGATGAGTTTATTGTTTTCTGTTAATGGATAAAAGCGGATTAGTAAGAAAATACCTGCTACTACTATTGTACTTGAGTGGAGTAATGCTGAGACAGGTGTCGGACCCTCTATTGCGGAGGGTAATCATGGGTGCAGGCTAAATTGTGCGGATTTTCCGGTTGCGGCTAGAATTAGTCCTATTAGAGGTAGATTTGAGTTCTCTGGTTTTAGTAAGAAGATTTGTTGAAGGTCTCAAGTGTTGAGGTTAATTAGGAATCATGCTATTGCTAGGATAAATCCGATGTCGCCAATGCGGTTATATAGGATTGCTTGTAGAGCTGCTGTGTTTGCGTCTGCTCGTCCGTATCACCATCCAATTAGTAGAAATGATATAATTCCGACTCCTTCTCAGCCAATGAATAGTTGAAAGATGTTATTTGCAGTGACGAGGATGAGTATTGTGATAAGAAATAAGAGTAAGTACTTAAAAAATTGGTTGATGTTGGGGTCGGAATGTATGTATCATATTGAGAATTCTATGATGGATCATGTGACGAATAGTGATACTGGGATAAATATTGTCGAGAAGTAATCTATTTTGAAGCTGAGAGATAGTTTGAGGGTTTGGATGGTTAGTCAGTGTCAGTTTGAAATAATTATTTCTTGTCCTGTATGAATAAATATTATAGTGGGAATTATACTAGTGATAAAGGCGTATGAAATGGTTGTTTTTACGTAAAGTGGGTAATTGGTGAATTTGTGGGTGCTAAGACTAGTTGTCATGATGGGTACGGTTAGTAGGATTAGGGTAGTTAGTGTGAGGGATGGGAACAGGTTTATTACTTTTATTTGGAGTTGCACCAATTTTTTGGTTCCTAAGACCAATGGATAACTGCTATCCTTTAAAAGTTTGAAAAAGCCATGTTGTCAGGCATGGGAGCATAGAATTAGCAGTTCTTGCATACTTTTTCGGTAAATAAGAAGGTGATAGGCTTCTATTGTTAGATTCACAATCTAATGTTTTTTTAAACTATATTTACAGTATAGGGGTCCTAGGATAATTTTTGGGTTTAGGGATAGAAGCAGTAGTGGTAGTATGTGTAGTGATATGAGTGCATTTTCTCGTGTGAAGGAAGGTGAAATGTTATTGATATGATGAGTGTATTTGCCCCGTTGTGTTGTGATTAGTATATAGAGGGTGTAGAGAGTAGTGATTACTATGTTAAGTCCTATTAGAATAATTGTGATATTAGATCATGAAAAAGTCGATATTACTACAAATAGTTCTCCGATTAGGTTGATTGTTGGGGGTAGAGCCAGGTTGGTTAGACTTGCTAGGAGTCATCAGGTGGCTATTAGTGGAAGAAGTGTTTGTAGGCCGCGGGCTAAGATTATTGTACGGCTGTGAATTCGTTCGTAGTTAGAATTTGCTAGGCAGAAAAGTATAGAGGATGTAAGGCCGTGGGCAATTATCAGGGCGGTGGCTCCTATGTAGCTTCAGGGTGTTTGGATTAGGATTGCAACGATGACAAGTGCCATGTGGCTAATAGAGGAGTACGCGATGAGTGATTTCAGGTCCGTTTGACGAAGGCAAATTGAGCTGGTTATGATTATGCCTCATAGTGATAGCATGATGAATGGGTATGCTATAAAGTCGGTGATTGGATCTAGGAGAAGCGTAATTCGTAACATGCCGTATCCTCCTAGTTTTAGTAGGATTGCTGCAAGAACTATGGAGCCTGCAATTGGGGCTTCTACGTGGGCTTTGGGTAGTCAGAGATGAAGTCCGTATAGTGGTATTTTTACTATAAAGGCTATTATGCATGCTAGTCACATGAAGGTGTTGGATCAGGAGCTGGGTATTGGTTGTACTCAGTATTGTAGAATTAGGAAGTTTAGGGATCCTATTGTGTTTTGAATATAGATTAGTGCAACTAGTAAGGGTAGGGATCCTGCTAGTGTATAAAACAAGAAGTAGAGACCGGCATTTAGGCGTTCTGTTTGGTTCCCTCATCGGGTAATAATAATGAGTGTGGGAACTAGTGTTGCTTCAAATATAATATAAAAGAGAATTAGTTCTGTAGCAGAGAATGTCATAATTAGAAATAGTTGTAATAGGATTAGTATTGAGATGAAGAATTTTTTTCGGGCTGGGTTTTCTTTTGATAGGTGATGCTGGCTAGCTATAAGTATTAAGGGGAGGAGTCATATGGTTAGAATAAGTAGTGGTGTAGATAAGGAGTCGGAGAAGAAAGTTAATGAGAAGTTGAGGCTGTTATCGCCAAATTGGTTTATAAGGAGTAGGCTTGTAAGGCTAATTAGTAAGCTGTGGAGTGTGGAGTTAATTCAGATTATGTTATTTTTTGATAGCCAGGTTAGGGGTATAAGTATTCATTGTGGAAATAATGTATTTTAGCATTGTAGCAGATTAAGGTTTTGTACGTAGTCGGTGCCGTATGTGTTTGATACCATTACTAGCAAGGATAGGCCTAGTGCTGCTTCGCAGGCTGCGAAAACTAGTAGAATAATGGGTATTATACTGGCTAAAGTGAAGTGTGAGTTTAGGATTATTAGGGTAGCTATAACGAATAAGGACAATATTATTCCTTCCAGGCATAGGAGGGAGGATATTAGGTGAGATCGATACATTAGTAATCCCGTGAGAGATACTATGAATGCTATTATAATATTTATGTATACGAGGGACATTTGGTACTTATGAGTTTGATCATAATCTAATGAGTCGAAATCATTTATTTTGGTTTAAACTAAGTACCATATTCGGTCCATTCTAATCCTTTTTGGGTTCATTCATAGGCTAGGCTTGTGGCTAGTAGGAAAATTAGGAGAAGGGATATAGTAAGCATTGTGTTAAGGTTAGTTGTTTGTGAGGCCCATGGTAGTGGTAGAAGTAGTGCAATTTCTAGATCGAAGAGGAGGAATGTGATAGCTACTAGAAAGAATTTTATGGAGAAAGGAAGGCGAGCAGATCCTATGGGGTCGAATCCACATTCGTATGGGCTTGTTTTTTCTGAGTATACGTTTAGTTGGGGGAGTCAGAATGCGATGGTCACGAGCAATGTAGCTAGTGTAAAGTTAGTTAGGAGGGTAATTATAAGGTTTATTGTTCTTTTTCGGGTTAGGCCGAAGCTAACTGATTGGAAGTCAGTTGTACTAATTAATACTAAAAGAACATGAGCCTCATCAGTAGATGGAAACATAGAGGAAAAGTCATACTACGTCTACGAAGTGTCAATATCAGGCAGCGGCTTCGAAGCCGAAATGGTGATTGGAGGTAAAGTGAAATTTTAGTTGGCGGAGGAAGCAGACAATTAAGAAAGTAGATCCAATAATGACATGGAGGCCGTGGAATCCTGTAGCTACGAAGAAAGTTGAGCCGTAAACTCCGTCTGAGATTGTAAAGGGAGCTTCATAGTATTCTGATGCTTGTAGAAGTGTAAAGTATACGCCTAACGTAATGGTGATGAATAAGGCTTGTAGCATGTGGTTACGGTTCCCTTCTATGAGGCTGTGGTGGGCTCAGGTAATGGAGACTCCTGAGGCTAGAAGGACAGAGGTGTTGAGTAGTGGGACTTCTAAGGGGTTAAGTGGGTGAATGCCTGTTGGGGGTCAGCAGCTGCCTAATTCGGGTGTAGGAGCAAGGCTTGAGTGATAGAAGGCTCAGAAGAAGCCAGTGAAGAATAGGACTTCGGAGACGATGAAGAGGATTATTCCGTAGCGAAGGCTTTTTTGGACAGCAGGAGTATGGTGGCCTTGAAAGGTACTTTCTCGGATTACATCTCGTCATCATTGGTATATTGTAAGTATGTTTGTTGTTAGGCCTAGGGTCAGTAGAGCTGTTGAATTGAAGTGAAATCACATGATGAGGCCAGATGTTATTAGGAGGGCAGATAGTGCTCCTGTGAGGGGTCAGGGACTTGGGTTTACTATGTGATAGGCGTGGGTTTGGTGTGTCATTATGTATTGTCGTGCAGATATAAGCTAACTAGGAGGGTGAATACGTAGGCTTGAACTATAGCTACTGCGAATTCGAGGATTGTTAGTAGAGCTAAAATAGTAAATGTAATAAGTGCTGTTGTGGTATTGATATTTAATAATGCAAGGGTAGCTCCTCCGATTAAGTGAATTAATAAGTGCCCTGCTGTGATGTTGGCTGTTAATCGTACGGCAAGGGCTACTGGTTGGATGAAGAGGCTGATGGTTTCGATAATTACCAGTATTGGGATTAGTGGGGTAGGTGTTCCTTGTGGTAGGAAGTGGGCGAGTGATGCTTTGGTTTTGTTGCGGAAGCCTGTAACTACGGCCCCTGCTCATAGGGGAATAGCCATGCCTAAATTTATTGATAGTTGTGTGGTTGGTGTAAATGAATGGGGTAATAAGCCTAATAAATTTGTAGACCCAATAAATAGAATTAGGGACATTAATATCAATGTTCATGTTTGTCCTTTGGTGTTGTGAGTGCTTATTATTTGTTTTGACATGAGTTGAAGTGCTCATTGTTGGAGGGAGATAAGGCGGTTATTAATTAGTCGGTTTGATGTAGGAAATAGTAAGCTAGGGAATATAATGACGAGAGTAACAAGGGGGAGGCCTAGAATTACAGGGGTAATGAAAGAGGTAAATAGATTTTCGTTCATTTTGTTTCTCAAGGGGCGTCTTGTTTTGGCGTTTTTGTTGTTATTAATTTTGGGTTATAGTAGAAATCGTGTTTTGAGATTTTTAATTGGAGAACAATAAAGAGGACTAAAAATATTGATAGAATTGTCGTGAGTCACGTTGATGTGTCTAGTTGTGGCATGTCATCAAGGAGAGTGTTGTGCTCTCGGTCTTTAACTTAAAAGGTTAATGCTGGCATAGCTTCTTGATGACTTATAACATTGATGCAGATCACTTTTCAAAATATTCTAATGGGACTAGTTCGAGAACGATTGGTATGAAACTATGATTTGATCCGCAGATTTCTGAGCATTGGCCGTAAAATAGGCCTGGACGAGTTGATATGAGGGTTGTTTGATTTAAACGGCCTGGAATTGCGTCTGTTTTTAGTCCTAGAGAGGGAACTGCTCATGAGTGTAAAACGTCTTCGGAGGAGATTAGTATTCGAATTGTTATTTCTATAGGTAATACAGCTCGGTTATCTACTTCTAGTAATCGTAGTTCTCCAGGTTTCAATTCTGATGTTGGAATTATATAGGAGTCGAAGCTTAAGTCTTCATAGTCTGTGTACTCATAACTTCAGTATCATTGATGTCCTATGGTCTTTACTGTGAGAGATGGGTTGTTGATTTCGTCTATTATGTATAGAATTCGTAGGGATGGGAGAGCAATTATAATCAGAATAATGGCTGGTAGAATGGTTCAGATTGTTTCTACTTCTTGTGCGTCTATGGTGCTGGTATGGGTTAGTTTTGTTGTTAGTATCA
The DNA here is from genome assembly GCF_023091745.1 of Budorcas taxicolor. NCBI lineage: Eukaryota > Metazoa > Chordata > Mammalia > Artiodactyla > Bovidae > Budorcas > Budorcas taxicolor. Next base: position 10,701 of record NW_026291615.1, on the reverse strand, counting down.
GTAAGATAATATAGAGTACTAGTGAGCTAATTAGGAAAACAATTATCAGAGTGTGATCGTGAAAGTGTAGCAGTTCTTCTATGATGGGTGATGTTGCGTCTTGAAAGCCTAGCTGTACGGGATATGCCATATGAGATGTACGGGACTTTCACCTGTAATTTAATCTTGACAAGGTTATGTAATGTTTTACTAACATCTCGTTTATTGAGAGAGACATAGTGGTTATGGTGTTGGCTTGAAACCGATAATAGGGGGTTCAATTCCTTCCTCTCTTATTTTAGGTTAATGTATGTAGGTTCTTCAAATGTGTGATATGGTGGAGGGCATCCGTTTAGTCATTCTAGATTTGTTGTGGTTAGGTCCACGGTTAAGACTTCCCGTTTGGATGCAAATGCTTCTCAGATGATAAAAGTCATTAATATTACTGCCGTTAGTGAGATGAATGAGCCTATAGATGAAATAGTGTTTCATATTGTATATGCGTCTGGGTAATCGGAGTATCGTCGTGGTATACCAGATAGCCCTAAGAAATGTTGTGGGAAGAAGGTCATGTTAACACCTACAAATATAATTGCGAAATGGATTTTGGCTCATGTGTCATTAAGGGTGTAGCCTGAGAATAAGGGAAATCAATGTACAAATCCTCCTATGATAGCGAATACAGCTCCTATTGATAGTACGTAGTGGAAATGTGCTACCACATAGTATGTGTCGTGGAGAACGATGTCAAGGGAGGAGTTGGCTAAAACAATTCCAGTTAGTCCTCCAACTGTAAAAAGGAAAATGAAGCCTAGGGCTCATATTATAGCGGGGGATCATTTGATATTTCCTCCGTGAAGTGTTGCTAGCCAACTAAAGACTTTTACTCCGGTTGGGATAGCAATAATTATAGTAGCGGATGTAAAGTAAGCTCGTGTATCGACGTCTATTCCGACTGTGAATATATGATGGGCTCATACAATAAATCCTAGAAATCCAATTGATATTATGGCTCATACTATTCCTATATATCCAAATGGCTCTTTTTTTCCTGAATAGTAGGTTACGATGTGGGAGATTATTCCAAAGCCAGGTAAAATTAGAATATATACTTCGGGGTGTCCAAAAAATCAGAATAAGTGTTGATATAAGATAGGGTCTCCTCCTCCTGCTGGGTCAAAGAAAGTTGTATTCAGGTTTCGGTCTGTTAGTAATATTGTGATGCCAGCTGCTAATACAGGAAGTGAGAGGAGGAGTAGTACGGCAGTGATCAGTACAGATCACACGAACAGGGGGGTCTGGTATTGTGATATTGCGGGAGGTTTTATGTTAATAATAGTTGTAATAAAATTAATGGCTCCTAAAATTGAGGAAACACCTGCTAGGTGTAGGGAGAAAATGGTCAGGTCTACTGAGGCTCCTGCGTGGGCTAGATTACCTGCTAGAGGGGGATATACGGTTCAACCCGTCCCTGCTCCGGCTTCGACTATAGAGGATGCTAGGAGTAATAGGAAAGAAGGGGGGAGGAGCCAAAAACTTATATTATTTATCCGAGGGAATGCTATATCAGGGGCTCCAATCATTAGAGGAACTAGCCAGTTGCCAAACCCTCCAATTATAATAGGCATTACTATAAAGAAGATTATTACGAATGCGTGTGCAGTTACAATTACGTTGTAGATTTGGTCATCTCCAAGTAGAGTTCCGGGTTGGCCTAACTCAGCACGAATTAGTAAGCTCAGAGCGGTTCCTACTATGCCGGCTCAGGCACCAAATAGAAGATAAAGGGTACCGATATCTTTATGATTAGTTGAAAATAATCAGCGGTTTATGAACATGGGTAAAATGGCTGAGTAAAGCAATAGACTGTAAATCTAAGAATAGAGGTTTGATTCCTCTTTTTACCAGGTCCTGTAGTGAATTAACATATTGAATTGCAAATTCAAAGGAGCAGCTTCAAACTCTGCCGGGGCTTCTCCCGCCTTTTTTTTCTTGCGGCGGGAGAAGTAGATTGAAGCCAGTTATTTAGGGTATTTAGCTGTTAACTAAAGTTTCGTGGGGGTGGGACCCACCAATCTAGTGAGGATTTAGCTTAATTAAAGTAGTTGATTTGCATTCAATTGATGTAAGATATGATCTTGCAGTCCTTATCAGGAATTAAGTAAATTATACTTGCTTAGGGCTTTGAAGGCTCTTGGTCTATTTAACCTAAATTCCTATTCTAGGATTGAGAGAATTGGTGTAAGTGGTAGTAGTATAGTGGACAATACGGTTATTGTTGGTAGGAGGGTTATTCGTTTTATGGTTGAGAATTGTCATTTTATTTTTATGTTGTTTGTGGAAGGGAACATAGTAAGTGTGGTGGAATATGCCAGTCGTATGTAGAAATATAGGTTTAGTAGTGCTGTAATTGCTATGAAGGTAGGTAGGATAATGCTATTGTTTTTTGTCATTTCTTGAATAATTATTCATTTTGGCATAAATCCTGATAGTGGGGGGAGTCCTCCTATTGATAGGAGGGTAATGAGAATTAGAATAGTTATGATGGGTGTTTTGTTTCATGTGTGTGATAGTGATAGAGTGGTTGTGGTTGAGTTGGCTATAAATAGTGTAAATATGGTGGAAGTTATGATGATGTAAATGATTAGGTTTAGTAATGTTATGGTGGGATTGTATGGTAAAATTGCTGTTATTCAGCCTATGTGGGCAATTGATGAGTAAGCTATAATTTTTCGTAGTTGGGTTTGGTTTAATCCTCCTCAGCCTCCGATTATAATGGATAGAATTGATAGGGTTAAGATTATATTTAGGTTGATGGATTGGGATACTTGGTAAAGTACCGATATGGGTGCTAGTTTTTGTCATGTAAGTAAGATTAGGCCTGAAGATAGAGGGATGCCTTGTGTTACTTCTGGGACTCAGAAGTGGAATGGGGCTATTCCTAGTTTTATGGCGAGGGCTATTGTTATGAGTATGGAGGCTGTTGGGTTAAATAGTTTTATTACGGTTCATTGGCCTGAGAATATTAAGTTGATGATAATGGCTATTATTAGTAGTATTGAGGCTGTTGATTGAGTTAGGAAATATTTAGTTGATGCTTCTGTGGCTCGTGGGTTGTGTTTTTTTATTATAATAGGAATGATGGCGAGTATATTTATTTCAAATCCGATTCAGATGAGTAGTCAGTGGGAGCTAATTATAACGATAATGGTTCCAAGTATTATAGTTATTAAGATAATAATGAGAGTGATTGGGTTTATTAGTACGGGAAGGATACAAACCAACATTTTCGGGGTATGGGCCCGATAGCTTAATTAGCTGACCTTACTATTAGAATTTGGTGTAATTGGGAGCACGAAGAGTTTTGAGTTCTTAGGAGTAGGTTCAATTCCTATAGTTCTAGAAATAAGAGGATTTAAACCTCTATAATTTACTCTATCAAAGTAACTCTTTTGTCAGACATATTTCTTATGTTTGTGGGGGGATACTTGATAGGAGAATAGGTAGAGATACATGTCATATGCATAGGGCTAGCGTTAGGGGTAGAAAATTTTTTCATAATAAGTGCATCAGTTGATCATAGCGGAATCGGGGGTAGGATGCTCGGATTCATAGGAAGGTCATTGTGAGTAGTAGTGATTTGATGATAAAGTTAATTGCGTAGAGTTCTGGTATGTATGGGTTATGGGATGCTCCTAGGAAGAGGGTTGTTGTGAAGATATTTATTATAATAATGTTTGCATATTCTGCTATAAAGAATAGGGCGAATGGTCCTGCGGCGTATTCTACATTAAAGCCCGATACTAGTTCAGATTCTCCTTCAGTAAGATCAAATGGTGCTCGGTTTGTTTCTGCTAGTGTTGAAATGAATCATATTATTGCTAAGGGTCATGCTGGGAAGATTAGTCATACTTGTTCTTGTGTAATGATTAATGTAGAGAGAGTGAAGGATCCATTTATTAGTAAGATTGATAGTAAGATAATTGCTAGTGTAACTTCATATGAAATTGTTTGTGCTACTGCTCGTAGGGCTCCAATAAGAGCGTATTTTGAGTTGGAGGCTCAGCCTGATCAGAGGATCGAGTATACGGCTAAGCTTGATATAGCTAATATGAAAAGGATTCCTAAGTTTATATTGATGAGGGGATAGGGTATGGGTAGGGGGATTCATATAGTTAAGGCTAGGGTTAGGGCTAGGATGGGGGCTAGAATAAATATTGAGATTGAGGATGTGGCAGGTCGTAGGGGTTCTTTAATGAAAAGTTTGATTGCATCGGCGATGGGTTGGAGTAAGCCATATGGTCCTACAATATTTGGGCCTTTTCGGAGTTGTATGTAGCCTAGGATTTTTCGTTCAACTAGTGTAAGAAAAGCTACGGCTAGAAGAATGGGGATAATAAGTGTTAAGATGTTGAGTATAAACATTTTGTTAAGGAGAGGATTTGAATCTCTGAGTATAAAGGTTTAAGTTTTACGCAATTACCGGGCTCTGCCACCTTAACTGGGCCCTTTTCTAGGGCAGGTATTGTTTGTGAGGTCAATTGAGATAAAGTCATTGATTGATTTAAGGCGCTTTGTTGAAGTTGGCCTTATTTCTCTTGTCCTTTCGTACTGGGAGAAATACATAACAGATAGAAACCGACCTGGATTACTCCGGTCTGAACTCAGATCACGTAGGACTTTAATCGTTGAACAAACGAACCTTTGATAGCGGTTGCACCATCGGGGTGTCCTGATCCAACATCGAGGTCGTAAACCCTATTGTCGATATGGACTCTTGAATAGGATTGCGCTGTTATCCCTAGGGTAACTTGTTCCGTTGATCAAGTCTTTGGATCAATAAACGATAGTTTGATTTGACTTGTGGGTCTAGTCTTTAAAATCGTTCGGAGGATTTTTTGTTCTCCGAGGTCACCCCAACCAAAACTGCTAGTCCATAAAGAGTGTTGTTATCCCTTAATGGTTAAGTTTATTTTCTTTGGACTAGTTAGTTAAAGCTCCATAGGGTCTTCTCGTCTTGTTGGTTTATTCCCGCCTCTTCACGGGAAGGTCAATTTCACTGATTGGAAGTAAGAGACAGTAAAACCCTCGTGTGGCCGTTCATACAAGTCCTTATTTAGAGAACAAATGATTATGCTACCTTTGCACGGTCAGGATACCGCGGCCGTTTAACGTCTAGTCACTGGGCAGGCAGTGCCTCCAATACTGGGGATGCTGGAGGTGATGTTTTTGGTAAACAGGCGGGATTTGTGTTTGCCGAGTTCCTTTTACTTCTTTTAATCTTTCCTGGGTGCACTCCTGTGTTGGATTAACAGTATAATTAATAAATTATTTATTGTTGGGTTATTTTTATTTACTGTTAACAGTCAGAGTATTATCAGATACTGACTTAAACTTGTGCAAGGAGAAAATATTTCTTGTTACTCATATTAACATTATTGCTTCTATTTAGTAATAGAATAGTCCAGTACTAGGTCTAGGAGTTGGTTATATTGTTGTTGGGATTAGTATTGTTTTTATTGTTGAGCTTTAACGCTTTCTTAATAGATGGCTGCTTTTAGGCCTACTATGGTGTTGTAAGATCTTACTCTCTAGTGAAGGTTGTACCCATTTCTAAAAGGCTGTACCTTTTTAGACTAACTTTTAAAGATACAGTGAGATTTGTTTATATTTTTTGGTATCTTTAAAGCTGAACTAAGATTCATTTTCTGGACAACCAGCTATCACCAGGCTCGTTAGGCATGTCACCTCTACTTATAGATCTTCTCACTATTTTGCCACATAGATGAGTTGGTTCTAATAAACTGTCTATAGGTAGCTCGTCTGGTTTCGGGTTACTTAGCTGAAATTCGTTTTGTTAAGTTTTTTGCTCGTTAATTCATTATGCAAAAGGTACAAGGGTTAATCTTTGCTTTTTTGTACTTTGATTATTTTCTTTCATCGTTCCCTTACGGTACTTTCTCTATAGCGCCATGTTTAGAATTTCTATCTCCTATACTTTAATAGGGGTAAATGTTTTGTTTTAGTATGTTTTGGTTATTGGATTGAAGAGTGGGGGTTTGGGCTAGGCATAGTTCAAAACATTCACAGTACACGAAATCTTCTAGGTGTAAACTAGATGCTTTAATTAAGCTATGTCTTGGTTTGTCCAAGCACACTTTCCAGTATGCTTACCTTGTTACGACTTACCTCCTCTCGTGTAATTGGTGCATGTAAATAGGTTTGGGTGCATATATTTACTTGAGGAGGGTGACGGGCGGTGTGTGCGTGCTTCATGGCCTGGTTCAACTAAGCACTCTATTCTTAGTTTACTACTAAATCCTCCTTTGGCTGTTAGTTTCATAATGGCTTTCGTATTAAGTTTTCTTGGATAGAAAATGTAGCCCATTTCTTCCCATTCCATAGGTTACAGACCTAACGTTTTTATGTGTTATGATTGAGCTTACTTTTGTTCCTTTTCAGGGTTTGCTGAAGATGGCGGTATACAGACTGTATTAGCAAGGATTGGTGAGGTTTATCGGGGTTTATCGATTATAGAACAGGCTCCTCTAGAAGGGTGTAAAGCACCGCCAAGTCCTTTGAGTTTTGGGCCGTTGCCGGTAGTACTCTGGCGAATAATCTTGTTTTTGCAATTATTTATGTTTAGGGCTAAGCATAGTGGGGTATCTAATCCCAGTTTGGGTCTTAGCTATAGTGTGTCAGTTGTCGTAGAGTTACTTTCGTCACTTATTTTTGTTATAATTATGGCTTTTTACAGCTTAATTAGGATTTAACTCTATTTGGTGTAGTACTTTAACACGTTTTACGCCGTGTTCCTGTTAGCTTGGGTTAGTCGTATGACCGCGGTGGCTGGCACGAGATTTACCAACCCTAGTTAATATGGCTTAGTCGAACTTTCGTTCATGGCTTAAATTTTGTCACTGCTGTTTCCCGTGGGGGTGTGGTTAAGCAAGGCGTTATGAGCTACAGGGTGTGTGCTTGATACCTGCTCCTCTTAGTCCTGCTGATTCGGAGGGCGCTACTCACCGGGGTGCGGATGCTTGCATGTGTAAGTCTATTGAAAGTTAACAGGAAGGCCAGGACCAAACCTATGTGTTTATGGAGTTGGTATACTCATCTAGGCATTTTCAGTGCCTTGCTTTAAATTTAAGCTACATTAACCATGTAGTATGTAAGCAGACCCAGGCACCTATATGTCTATCTTGTTTGGAGTGTGAATTTGAGTATTGGGGGTGAGATAAATTTATATTGATACTTAGGGGGAAGTATGTTAAAAATGGTGGTTAATATTTAAGAGGGGGGGGGGGAAATATAATAGGTATGTCCTGTAACCATTGACTGAAATGCCCATGCCTACCATTATGGGGATGCTCAAGATGCAGTTAAGTCCAGCTACAATTTATGCTCCGGGTCGGGGCCTTTGACGGCCATAGCTGAGTCCAAGCATCCCCGAAAATTAAAAAATACCAAATGTATGACAGCACAGTTATGTGTGAGCATGGGCTGATTAGTAATTAGTCCATCGAGATGTCTTATTTAAGAGGAAAGAATGGGCGGTTTTAGATGAGATGGCCCTGAAGAAAGAACCAGATGTCTGATAAAGTTCATTAAATAGCTACCCCACGATTAATGGGCCCGGAGCGAGAAGAGAAATCCCTGCCAAGCGGGTTGCTGGTTTCACGCGGCATGGTCGGTAAGCTCGTGATCTAGTGGACGGGATACGCATGGTGACGAGGATAGATTTGACTTTATGCGCTATGTACGATCTAAGCAGGAAATGTCCTATGTACTATAGATAATTTTTATTGTACTTGCTTATATGCAAGGGGAAAATCATTTAATGTACTATATACATATTATATCTTTATTACATTAATTATGATGTACATGCTTATATGCATGGGGTAGATCATGTAATGTAATATATACATAGTATGTCTTTATTACATTAATTATAATGTACATACTGCACACAAAGTAGGTCATGTAGTATACTGCATTTATGTATGTTTTTATTATATTACTTCAGTGTATATATTCATACATATAGGATGGATCATGTGGTGTGCTAGACGCATATCATGTTTACATTGTATGAGTGTTAGTGGGTATGTTTGGGCAAATGACATGGTGTGTCTGTGTGTAGTACTCGTACATGTGTCTATTGAGGTGAGTTATTAAGCATGTTGTTACACGTGCAGCTTATAGAGTGGGAGATTTGTGTCGTATGTTTAAAAATTTTAGCGGATTTAATACTGGGGAGGTTCTTAGTGTTTTTGGGGGTATATCAATAGACGCAATTAATAGTGGTTCAGGGAATAGTTTAAGTAGAACTTCAGCTTTGGTGTTGATGGTGAGGCTATCGCTTCTTCCTTGAGTCTTAGGGAGGTTAATTGTTCTCCTTTTCTGGTTTACAAGACCAGCGTATTAATTTTACTACAAAGACTTGTCTTCATTTCAGGAGATTGTTTTCGATGGTGCTGGCTAGTGGTATTATTGCCAGGATGATGAGGAAATATATGATGGATGCTAATTGTCCGATGGTGATGTAGGGGTGTTCAACCGGTTGTCCTCCGATTCATGTAAGTGTTAATAGGTCTGCTATTAAAAGTCAGAATATGCAATTGGCTGATTGGTCGGAACATTATGCTTCGTTGTTTGGATGTGTGGAGGAAGGGTACGAGTGTTAAGATCAAGATGGAAAGGACTAAGGCTAGGACTCCTCCCAGTTTATTGGGATTGATCGTAGGATTGCGTATGCAAATAGGAAATACCATTCTGGCTTAATGTGGGAGGGTGTACTGAGTGGGTTTGCTGGAGTATAATTATCCGGGTCTCCGAGTAGGTCGGGAGTGAATAGTACTAGTGATATGAGGATGAGGATTAATAGTATGATGCCTAGGATGTCCTTGATGGTGTAATAAGGGTGAAATGGAATTTTGTCTGTGTCTGATGGAATTCCTGTGGGGTTGTTGGATCCTGTTTCGTGGAGGAAAATTAAGTGGATTATGGTGAGAGCTACAATGATAAATGGGAGGATGAAGTGGAAAGCGAAGAATCGGGTGAGGGTGGCTTTGTCTACTGAAAATCCCCCTCAGATTCATTCAACTAGGTTGGTGCCAATGTATGGGATTGCCGAGAGGAGGTTGGTAATGACTGTTGCTCCTCAGAATGATATCTGTCCTCATGGTAGGACATAGCCTATGAATGCTGTGGCTATTGTTGTAAATAGGAGAATTACTCCGATGTTTCATGTTTCTAAGAAGGTATATGATCCGTAATATAGGCCTCGTCCTACATGCATAAATAGGCAGATAAAAAATATTGATGCTCCGTTTGCGTGCATATATCGGATGATTCAGCCATAGTTTACGTCTCGACAAATGTGGGTTACAGAGGAGAATGCTATTGTTGTATCGGATGTGTAGTGTATTGCTAGGAATAGGCCTGTTAAGATTTGTAGAGCTAAGCAAGTGCCTAGGAGGGATCCAAAGTTTCATCATGATGAGATGTTTGATGGAGTTGGGAGGTCAATGAGTGCGTTGTTTACGATTTTTATTAGTGGGTGAGTTTTTCGGATGTTGATCATTAGTGTTCTTGTAGTTGAATAACAACGATGGTTTTTCATATCATTAGTCATGGTTAGATTCCATGCAGGAATAATGATTATGTACATTGTATTTATTTTAAGTGTAATTTTTGTGATGGGCTTTGTAGGGTTTTCTTCAAAACCTTCGCCTATTTATGGGGGGTTGGGATTGATTGTGAGTGGTGGGGTTGGGTGTGGTATTGTGTTAAATTATGGTGGTTCTTTTTTAGGTTTAATGGTTTTTTTAGTTTATTTAGGGGGTATAATGGTGGTTTTTGGTTATACGACAGCTATGGCTACTGAGCAGTATCCTGAGGTTTGGGTTTCTAATAAGGTTGTTTTAGGAACGTTTATTACTGGTTTGTTGATGGAGTTTTTTATAATTTACTATGTGTTGAAGGATAAGGAGGTGGAGATTGTGTTTAAGTTTAATGGTATGGGGGATTGGGTAATTTATGATACAGGGGATTCTGGGTTTTTAGTGAGGAGGCCATGGGGATTGCTGCTTTGTACAGCTATGGTACTTGATTAGTTATTGTTACTGGTTGATCTTTATTAATTGGTGTAGTGGTGATTATAGAGATTACTCGTGGAAATTAAGTAGAATTGTGCTAGTGAAAATCGTAATTAGGAAGGAAAGGAAATATAATTTAATTAAGCCTTTTTGGTTTGTGATTATGATAGATGTTTTTATTTGGGTTAGTGAGATGGTTTTTGGTATAATGGTTTCTAGTCAGGTTAGGTCTAGAAGGGAGGATGCTGATTTTTGGCTTATTGTTAGATTTATATAGGGGGTTAAGCGGTGTATGACTGTGGGATAATATCCTAGTAGGTTAGAAAATTTGAATATGTTTGATGGGTAATTGAACTTTAAGTAGTGGGTTATGTTGTTAATTTCTAGTGCTAGAATAAAGCCTAGGATTGTAATTGTTAGGGCGGTGATTTTTAGGTAGTAGGGTATAGTTGTTTGGGGAATGGTTGTTGGGGGGATGTTGTTAGAAATGATGAATCCTGCGAAAAGACTTCCGATTAGTAAGCGTTTAATTGAGTTAATTAGGAATGGGTTGTTTTCATTAATAGAAATAAGGGTTGGGAATCGGGGTTGTCCTAGGAGTGTGAAGAAAATAATACGG
>NW_026291614.1:0-33336 GCF_023091745.1 Budorcas taxicolor | reverse complement strand
AGATTGGTGGGTCCCACCCCCACGAAACTTTAGTTAACAGCTAAATACCCTAAATAACTGGCTTCAATCTACTTCTCCCGCCGCAAGAAAAAAAAGGCGGGAGAAGCCCCGGCAGAGTTTGAAGCTGCTCCTTTGAATTTGCAATTCAATATGTTAATTCACTACAGGACCTGGTAAAAAGAGGAATCAAACCTCTATTCTTAGATTTACAGTCTATTGCTTTACTCAGCCATTTTACCCATGTTCATAAACCGCTGATTATTTTCAACTAATCATAAAGATATCGGTACCCTTTATCTTCTATTTGGTGCCTGAGCCGGCATAGTAGGAACCGCTCTGAGCTTACTAATTCGTGCTGAGTTAGGCCAACCCGGAACTCTACTTGGAGATGACCAAATCTACAACGTAATTGTAACTGCACACGCATTCGTAATAATCTTCTTTATAGTAATGCCTATTATAATTGGAGGGTTTGGCAACTGGCTAGTTCCTCTAATGATTGGAGCCCCTGATATAGCATTCCCTCGGATAAATAATATAAGTTTTTGGCTCCTCCCCCCTTCTTTCCTATTACTCCTAGCATCCTCTATAGTCGAAGCCGGAGCAGGGACGGGTTGAACCGTATATCCCCCTCTAGCAGGTAATCTAGCCCACGCAGGAGCCTCAGTAGACCTGACCATTTTCTCCCTACACCTAGCAGGTGTTTCCTCAATTTTAGGAGCCATTAATTTTATTACAACTATTATTAACATAAAACCTCCCGCAATATCACAATACCAGACCCCCCTGTTCGTGTGATCTGTACTGATCACTGCCGTACTACTCTCCTCTCACTTCCTGTATTAGCAGCTGGCATCACAATATTACTAACAGACCGAAACCTGAATACAACTTTCTTTGACCCAGCAGGAGGAGGAGACCCTATCTTATATCAACACTTATTCTGATTTTTTGGACACCCCGAAGTATATATTCTAATTTTACCTGGCTTTGGAATAATCTCCCACATCGTAACCTACTATTCAGGAAAAAAAGAGCCATTTGGATATATAGGAATAGTATGAGCCATAATATCAATTGGATTTCTAGGATTTATTGTATGAGCCCATCATATATTCACAGTCGGAATAGACGTCGATACACGAGCTTACTTTACATCCGCTACTATAATTATTGCTATCCCAACCGGAGTAAAAGTCTTTAGTTGGCTAGCAACACTTCACGGAGGAAATATCAAATGATCCCCCGCTATAATATGAGCCCTAGGCTTCATTTTCCTTTTTACAGTTGGAGGACTAACTGGAATTGTTTTAGCCAACTCCTCCCTTGACATCGTTCTCCACGACACATACTATGTGGTAGCACATTTCCACTACGTACTATCAATAGGAGCTGTATTCGCTATCATAGGAGGATTTGTACATTGATTTCCCTTATTCTCAGGCTACACCCTTAATGACACATGAGCCAAAATCCATTTCGCAATTATATTTGTAGGTGTTAACATGACCTTCTTCCCACAACATTTCTTAGGGCTATCTGGTATACCACGACGATACTCGATTACCCAGACGCATATACAATATGAAACACTATTTCATCTATAGGCTCATTCATCTCACTAACGGCAGTAATATTAATGACTTTTATCATCTGAGAAGCATTTGCATCCAAACGGGAAGTCTTAACCGTGGACCTAACCACAACAAATCTAGAATGACTAAACGGATGCCCTCCACCATATCACACATTGAAGAACCTACATACATTAACCTAAAATAAGAGAGGAAGGAATTGAACCCCCTATTATCGGTTTCAAGCCAACACCATAACCACTATGTCTCTCTCAATAAACGAGATGTTAGTAAAACATTACATAACCTTGTCAAGATTAAATTACAGGTGAAAGTCCCGTACATCTCATATGGCATATCCCGTACAGCTAGGCTTTCAAGACGCAACATCACCCATCATAGAAGAACTGCTACACTTTCACGATCACACTCTGATAATTGTTTTCCTAATTAGCTCACTAGTACTCTATATTATCTTACTGATACTAACAACAAAACTAACCCATACCAGCACCATAGACGCACAAGAAGTAGAAACAATCTGAACCATTCTACCAGCCATTATTCTGATTATAATTGCTCTCCCATCCCTACGAATTCTATACATAATAGACGAAATCAACAACCCATCTCTCACAGTAAAGACCATAGGACATCAATGATACTGAAGTTATGAGTACACAGACTATGAAGACTTAAGCTTCGACTCCTATATAATTCCAACATCAGAATTGAAACCTGGAGAACTACGATTACTAGAAGTAGATAACCGAGCTGTATTACCTATAGAAATAACAATTCGAATACTAATCTCCTCCGAAGACGTTTTACACTCATGAGCAGTTCCCTCTCTAGGACTAAAAACAGACGCAATTCCAGGCCGTTTAAATCAAACAACCCTCATATCAACTCGTCCAGGCCTATTTTACGGCCAATGCTCAGAAATCTGCGGATCAAATCATAGTTTCATACCAATCGTTCTCGAACTAGTCCCATTAGAATATTTGAAAAGTGATCTGCATCAATGTTATAAGTCATCAAGAAGCTATGCCAGCATTAACCTTTTAAGTTAAAGACCGAGAGCACAACACTCTCCTTGATGACATGCCACAACTAGACACATCAACGTGACTCACGACAATTCTATCAATATTTTTAGTCCTCTTTATTGTTCTCCAATTAAAAATCTCAAAACACGATTTCTACTATAACCCAAAATTAATAACAACAAAAACGCCAAAACAAGACGCCCCTTGAGAAACAAAATGAACGAAAATCTATTTACCTCTTTCATTACCCCTGTAATTCTAGGCCTCCCCCTTGTTACTCTCGTCATTATATTCCCTAGCTTACTATTTCCTACATCAAACCGACTAATTAATAACCGCCTTATCTCCCTCCAACAATGAGCACTTCAACTCATGTCAAAACAAATAATAAGCACTCACAACACCAAAGGACAAACATGAACATTGATATTAATGTCCCTAATTCTATTTATTGGGTCTACAAATTTATTAGGCTTATTACCCCATTCATTTACACCAACCACACAACTATCAATAAATTTAGGCATGGCTATTCCCCTATGAGCAGGGGCCGTAGTTACAGGCTTCCGCAACAAAACCAAAGCATCACTCGCCCACTTCCTACCACAAGGAACACCTACCCCACTAATCCCAATACTGGTAATTATCGAAACCATCAGCCTCTTCATCCAACCAGTAGCCCTTGCCGTACGATTAACAGCCAACATCACAGCAGGGCACTTATTAATTCACTTAATCGGAGGAGCTACCCTTGCATTATTAAATATCAATACCACAACAGCACTTATTACATTTACTATTTTAGCTCTACTAACAATCCTCGAATTCGCAGTAGCTATAGTTCAAGCCTACGTATTCACCCTCCTAGTTAGCTTATATCTGCACGACAATACATAATGACACACCAAACCCACGCCTATCACATAGTAAACCCAAGTCCCTGACCCCTCACAGGAGCACTATCTGCCCTCCTAATAACATCTGGCCTCATCATGTGATTTCACTTCAATTCAACAGCTCTACTGACCCTAGGCCTAACAACAAACATACTTACAATATACCAATGATGACGAGATGTAATCCGAGAAAGTACCTTTCAAGGCCACCATACTCCTGCTGTCCAAAAAAGCCTTCGCTACGGAATAATCCTCTTCATCGTCTCCGAAGTCCTATTCTTCACTGGCTTCTTCTGAGCCTTCTATCACTCAAGCCTTGCTCCTACACCCGAATTAGGCAGCTGCTGACCCCAACAGGCATTCACCCACTTAACCCCTTAGAAGTCCCACTACTCAACACCTCTGTCCTTCTAGCCTCAGGAGTCTCCATTACCTGAGCCCACCACAGCCTCATAGAAGGGAACCGTAACCACATGCTACAAGCCTTATTCATCACCATTACGTTAGGCGTATACTTTACACTTCTACAAGCATCAGAATACTATGAAGCTCCCTTTACAATCTCAGACGGAGTTTACGGCTCAACTTCTTCGTAGCTACAGGATTCCACGGCCTCCATGTCATTATTGGATCTACTTTCTTAATTGTCTGCTTCCTCCGCCAACTAAAATTTCACTTTACCTCCAATCACCATTTCGGCTTCGAAGCCGCTGCCTGATATTGACACTTCGTAGACGTAGTATGACTTTTCCTCTATGTTTCCATCTACTGATGAGGCTCATGTTCTTTTAGTATTAATTAGTACAACTGACTTCCAATCAGTTAGCTTCGGCCTAACCCGAAAAAGAACAATAAACCTTATAATTACCCTCCTAACTAACTTTACACTAGCTACATTGCTCGTGACCATCGCATTCTGACTCCCCCAACTAAACGTATACTCAGAAAAAACAAGCCCATACGAATGTGGATTCGACCCCATAGGATCTGCTCGCCTTCCTTTCTCCATAAAATTCTTTCTAGTAGCTATCACATTCCTCCTCTTCGATCTAGAAATTGCACTACTTCTACCACTACCATGGGCCTCACAAACAACTAACCTTAACACAATGCTTACTATATCCCTTCTCCTAATTTTCCTACTAGCCACAAGCCTAGCCTATGAATGAACCCAAAAAGGATTAGAATGGACCGAATATGGTACTTAGTTTAAACCAAAATAAATGATTTCGACTCATTAGATTATGATCAAACTCATAAGTACCAAATGTCCCTCGTATACATAAATATTATAATAGCATTCATAGTATCTCTCACGGGATTACTAATGTATCGATCTCACCTAATATCCTCCCTCCTATGCCTGGAAGGAATAATATTGTCCTTATTCGTTATAGCTACCCTAATAATCCTAAACTCACACTTCACTTTAGCCAGTATAATACCCATTATTCTACTAGTTTTCGCAGCCTGCGAAGCAGCACTAGGCCTATCCTTGCTAGTAATGGTATCAAACACATACGGCACCGACTACGTACAAAACCTTAATCTGCTACAATGCTAAAATACATTATTTCCACAATAATACTTATACCCCTAACCTGGCTATCAAAAAATAACATAATCTGAATTAACTCCACACTCCACAGCTTACTAATTAGCCTTACAAGCCTACTCCTTATAAACCAATTTGGCGATAACAGCCTCAACTTCTCATTAACTTTCTTCTCCGACTCCTTATCTACACCACTACTTATTCTAACCATATGACTCCTCCCCTTAATACTTATAGCTAGCCAGCATCACCTATCAAAAGAAAACCCAGCCCGAAAAAAATTCTTCATCTCAATACTAATCCTATTACAACTATTTCTAATTATGACATTCTCTGCTACAGAACTAATTCTCTTTTATATTATATTTGAAGCAACACTAGTTCCCACACTCATTATTATTACCCGATGAGGGAACCAAACAGAACGCCTAAATGCCGGTCTCTACTTCTTGTTTTATACACTAGCAGGATCCCTACCCTTACTAGTTGCACTAATCTATATTCAAAACACAATAGGATCCCTAAACTTCCTAATTCTACAATACTGAGTACAACCAATACCCAGCTCCTGATCCAACACCTTCATGTGACTAGCATGCATAATAGCCTTTATAGTAAAAATACCACTATACGGACTTCATCTCTGACTACCCAAAGCCCACGTAGAAGCCCCAATTGCAGGCTCCATAGTTCTTGCAGCAATCCTACTAAAACTAGGAGGATACGGCATGTTACGAATTACGCTTCTCCTAGATCCAATCACCGACTTTATAGCATACCCATTCATCATGCTATCACTATGAGGCATAATCATAACCAGCTCAATTTGCCTTCGTCAAACGGACCTGAAATCACTCATCGCGTACTCCTCTATTAGCCACATGGCACTTGTCATCGTTGCAATCCTAATCCAAACACCCTGAAGCTACATAGGAGCCACCGCCCTGATAATTGCCCACGGCCTTACATCCTCTATACTTTTCTGCCTAGCAAATTCTAACTACGAACGAATTCACAGCCGTACAATAATCTTAGCCCGCGGCCTACAAACACTTCTTCCACTAATAGCCACCTGATGACTCCTAGCAAGTCTAACCAACCTGGCTCTACCCCCAACAATCAACCTAATCGGAGAACTATTTGTAGTAATATCGACTTTTTCATGATCTAATATCACAATTATTCTAATAGGACTTAACATAGTAATCACTACTCTCTACACCCTCTATATACTAATCACAACACAACGGGGCAAATACACTCATCATATCAATAACATTTCACCTTCCTTCACACGAGAAAATGCACTCATATCACTACACATACTACCACTACTGCTTCTATCCCTAAACCCAAAAATTATCCTAGGACCCCTATACTGTAAATATAGTTTAAAAAAACATTAGATTGTGAATCTAACAATAGAAGCCTATCACCTTCTTATTTACCGAAAAAGTATGCAAGAACTGCTAATTCTATGCTCCCATGCCTGACAACATGGCTTTTTCAAACTTTTAAAGGATAGCAGTTATCCATTGGTCTTAGGAACCAAAAAATTGGTGCAACTCCAAATAAAAGTAATAAACCTGTTCCCATCCCTCACACTAACTACCCTAATCCTACTAACCGTACCCATCATGACAACTAGTCTTAGCACCCACAAATTCACCAATTACCCACTTTACGTAAAAACAACCATTTCATACGCCTTTATCACTAGTATAATTCCCACTATAATATTTATTCATACAGGACAAGAAATAATTATTTCAAACTGACACTGACTAACCATCCAAACCCTCAAACTATCTCTCAGCTTCAAAATAGATTACTTCTCGACAATATTTATCCCAGTATCACTATTCGTCACATGATCCATCATAGAATTCTCAATATGATACATACATTCCGACCCCAACATCAACCAATTTTTTAAGTACTTACTCTTATTTCTTATCACAATACTCATCCTCGTCACTGCAAATAACATCTTTCAACTATTCATTGGCTGAGAAGGAGTCGGAATTATATCATTTCTACTAATTGGATGGTGATACGGACGAGCAGACGCAAACACAGCAGCTCTACAAGCAATCCTATATAACCGCATTGGCGACATCGGATTTATCCTAGCAATAGCATGATTCCTAATTAACCTCAACACTTGAGACCTTCAACAAATCTTCTTACTAAAACCAGAGAACTCAAATCTACCTCTAATAGGACTAATTCTAGCCGCAACCGGAAAATCCGCACAATTTAGCCTGCACCCATGATTACCCTCCGCAATAGAGGGTCCGACACCTGTCTCAGCATTACTCCACTCAAGTACAATAGTAGTAGCAGGTATTTTCTTACTAATCCGCTTTTATCCATTAACAGAAAACAATAAACTCATCCAATCTACTATACTATGCCTAGGAGCCATTACCACACTATTTACAGCAATATGTGCCCTCACCCAAAATGACATTAAAAAAATCATCGCCTTCTCTACATCCAGCCAACTCGGCCTTATGATAGTAACAATTGGAATTAACCAGCCTCACCTAGCACTTCTTCACATCTGCACCCACGCTTTCTTCAAAGCCATATTATTTCTATGCTCCGGCTCCATCATCCACAATCTAAATAACGAACAAGATATTCGAAAAATAGGAGGCCTATTTAAAGCCATACCATTCACCGCAACAGCCCTTATTATTGGCAGCCTTGCACTAACAGGAATACCTTTCCTCACCGGATTCTACTCCAAAGATCTAATTATTGAATCCGCCAACACGTCATATACCAACGCCTGAGCCCTCTTAATAACACTAATCGCCATCTCCTTCACAGCTATCTACAGTACCCGTATTATTTTCTTCACACTCCTAGGACAACCCCGATTCCCAACCCTTATTTCTATTAATGAAAACAACCCATTCCTAATTAACTCAATTAAACGCTTACTAATCGGAAGTCTTTTCGCAGGATTCATCATTTCTAACAACATCCCCCCAACAACCATTCCCCAAACAACTATACCCTACTACCTAAAAATCACCGCCCTAACAATTACAATCCTAGGCTTTATTCTAGCACTAGAAATTAACAACATAACCCACTACTTAAAGTTCAATTACCCATCAAACATATTCAAATTTTCTAACCTACTAGGATATTATCCCACAGTCATACACCGCTTAACCCCCTATATAAATCTAACAATAAGCCAAAAATCAGCATCCTCCCTTCTAGACCTAACCTGACTAGAAACCATTATACCAAAAACCATCTCACTAACCCAAATAAAAACATCTATCATAATCACAAACCAAAAAGGCTTAATTAAATTATATTTCCTTTCCTTCCTAATTACGATTTTCACTAGCACAATTCTACTTAATTTCCACGAGTAATCTCTATAATCACCACTACACCAATTAATAAAGATCAACCAGTAACAATAACTAATCAAGTACCATAGCTGTACAAAGCAGCAATCCCCATGGCCTCCTCACTAAAAAACCCAGAATCCCCTGTATCATAAATTACCCAATCCCCCATACCATTAAACTTAAACACAATCTCCACCTCCTTATCCTTCAACACATAGTAAATTATAAAAAACTCCATCAACAAACCAGTAATAAACGTTCCTAAAACAACCTTATTAGAAACCCAAACCTCAGGATACTGCTCAGTAGCCATAGCTGTCGTATAACCAAAAACCACCATTATACCCCCTAAATAAACTAAAAAAACCATTAAACCTAAAAAAGAACCACCATAATTTAACACAATACCACACCCAACCCCACCACTCACAATCAATCCCAACCCCCCATAAATAGGCGAAGGTTTTGAAGAAAACCCTACAAAGCCCATCACAAAAATTACACTTAAAATAAATACAATGTACATAATCATTATTCCTGCATGGAATCTAACCATGACTAATGATATGAAAAACCATCGTTGTTATTCAACTACAAGAACACTAATGATCAACATCCGAAAAACTCACCCACTAATAAAAATCGTAAACAACGCACTCATTGACCTCCCAACTCCATCAAACATCTCATCATGATGAAACTTTGGATCCCTCCTAGGCACTTGCTTAGCTCTACAAATCTTAACAGGCCTATTCCTAGCAATACACTACACATCCGATACAACAATAGCATTCTCCTCTGTAACCCACATTTGTCGAGACGTAAACTATGGCTGAATCATCCGATATATGCACGCAAACGGAGCATCAATATTTTTTATCTGCCTATTTATGCATGTAGGACGAGGCCTATATTACGGATCATATACCTTCTTAGAAACATGAAACATCGGAGTAATTCTCCTATTTACAACAATAGCCACAGCATTCATAGGCTATGTCCTACCATGAGGACAGATATCATTCTGAGGAGCAACAGTCATTACCAACCTCCTCTCGGCAATCCCATACATTGGCACCAACCTAGTTGAATGAATCTGAGGGGGATTTTCAGTAGACAAAGCCACCCTCACCCGATTCTTCGCTTTCCACTTCATCCTCCCATTTATCATTGTAGCTCTCACCATAATCCACTTAATTTTCCTCCACGAAACAGGATCCAACAACCCCACAGGAATTCCATCAGACACAGACAAAATTCCATTTCACCCTTATTACACCATCAAGGACATCCTAGGCATCATACTATTAATCCTCATCCTCATATCACTAGTACTATTCACTCCCGACCTACTCGGAGACCCGGATAATTATACTCCAGCAAACCCACTCAGTACACCCTCCCACATTAAGCCAGAATGGTATTTCCTATTTGCATACGCAATCCTACGATCAATCCCCAATAAACTGGGAGGAGTCCTAGCCTTAGTCCTTTCCATCTTGATCTTAACACTCGTACCCTTCCTCCACACATCCAAACAACGAAGCATAATGTTCCGACCAATCAGCCAATGCATATTCTGACTTTTAATAGCAGACCTATTAACACTTACATGAATCGGAGGACAACCGGTTGAACACCCCTACATCACCATCGGACAATTAGCATCCATCATATATTTCCTCATCATCCTGGCAATAATACCACTAGCCAGCACCATCGAAAACAATCTCCTGAAATGAAGACAAGTCTTTGTAGTAAAATTAATACGCTGGTCTTGTAAACCAGAAAAGGAGAACAATTAACCTCCCTAAGACTCAAGGAAGAAGCGATAGCCTCACCATCAACACCCAAAGCTGAAGTTCTACTTAAACTATTCCCTGAACCACTATTAATTGCGTCTATTGATATACCCCCAAAAACACTAAGAACCTCCCCAGTATTAAATCCGCTAAAATTTTTAAACATACGACACAAATCTCCCACTCTATAAGCTTGCACGTGTAACAACATGCTTAATAACTCACCTCAATAGACACATGTACGAGTACTACACACAGACACACCATGTCATTTGCCCAAACATACCCACTAACACTCATACAATGTAAACATGATATGCGTCTAGCACACCACATGATCCATCCTATATGTATGAATATATACACTGAAGTAATATAATAAAAACATACATAAATGCAGTATACTACATGACCTACTTTGTGTGCAGTATGTACATTATAATTAATGTAATAAAGACATACTATGTATATATTACATTACATGATCTACCCCATGCATATAAGCATGTACATCATAATTAATGTAATAAAGATATAATATGTATATAGTACATTAAATGATTTTCCCCTTGCATATAAGCAAGTACAATAAAAATTATCTATAGTACATAGGACATTTCCTGCTTAGATCGTACATAGCGCATAAAGTCAAATCTATCCTCGTCACCATGCGTATCCCGTCCACTAGATCACGAGCTTACCGACCATGCCGCGTGAAACCAGCAACCCGCTTGGCAGGGATTTCTCTTCTCGCTCCGGGCCCATTAATCGTGGGGGTAGCTATTTAATGAACTTTATCAGACATCTGGTTCTTTCTTCAGGGCCATCTCATCTAAAACCGCCCATTCTTTCCTCTTAAATAAGACATCTCGATGGACTAATTACTAATCAGCCCATGCTCACACATAACTGTGCTGTCATACATTTGGTATTTTTTAATTTTCGGGGATGCTTGGACTCAGCTATGGCCGTCAAAGGCCCCGACCCGGAGCATAAATTGTAGCTGGACTTAACTGCATCTTGAGCATCCCCATAATGGTAGGCATGGGCATTTCAGTCAATGGTTACAGGACATACCTATTATATTTCCCCCCCCCCCTCTTAAATATTAACCACCATTTTTAACATACTTCCCCCTAAGTATCAATATAAATTTATCTCACCCCCAATACTCAAATTCACACTCCAAACAAGATAGACATATAGGTGCCTGGGTCTGCTTACATACTACATGGTTAATGTAGCTTAAATTTAAAGCAAGGCACTGAAAATGCCTAGATGAGTATACCAACTCCATAAACACATAGGTTTGGTCCTGGCCTTCCTGTTAACTTTCAATAGACTTACACATGCAAGCATCCGCACCCCGGTGAGTAGCGCCCTCCGAATCAGCAGGACTAAGAGGAGCAGGTATCAAGCACACACCCTGTAGCTCATAACGCCTTGCTTAACCACACCCCCACGGGAAACAGCAGTGACAAAATTTAAGCCATGAACGAAAGTTCGACTAAGCCATATTAACTAGGGTTGGTAAATCTCGTGCCAGCCACCGCGGTCATACGACTAACCCAAGCTAACAGGAACACGGCGTAAAACGTGTTAAAGTACTACACCAAATAGAGTTAAATCCTAATTAAGCTGTAAAAAGCCATAATTATAACAAAAATAAGTGACGAAAGTAACTCTACGACAACTGACACACTATAGCTAAGACCCAAACTGGGATTAGATACCCCACTATGCTTAGCCCTAAACATAAATAATTGCAAAAACAAGATTATTCGCCAGAGTACTACCGGCAACGGCCCAAAACTCAAAGGACTTGGCGGTGCTTTACACCCTTCTAGAGGAGCCTGTTCTATAATCGATAAACCCCGATAAACCTCACCAATCCTTGCTAATACAGTCTGTATACCGCCATCTTCAGCAAACCCTGAAAAGGAACAAAAGTAAGCTCAATCATAACACATAAAAACGTTAGGTCAAGGTGTAACCTATGGAATGGGAAGAAATGGGCTACATTTTCTATCCAAGAAAACTTAATACGAAAGCCATTATGAAACTAACAGCCAAAGGAGGATTTAGTAGTAAACTAAGAATAGAGTGCTTAGTTGAACCAGGCCATGAAGCACGCACACACCGCCCGTCACCCTCCTCAAGTAAATATATGCACCCAAACCTATTTACATGCACCAATTACACGAGAGGAGGTAAGTCGTAACAAGGTAAGCATACTGGAAAGTGTGCTTGGACAAACCAAGACATAGCTTAATTAAAGCATCTAGTTTACACCTAGAAGATTTCGTGTACTGTGAATGTTTTGAACTATGCCTAGCCCAAACCCCCACTCTTCAATCCAATAACCAAAACATACTAAAACAAAACATTTACCCCTATTAAAGTATAGGAGATAGAA
Source organism: Budorcas taxicolor (assembly GCF_023091745.1). Taxonomy (NCBI): domain Eukaryota; kingdom Metazoa; phylum Chordata; class Mammalia; order Artiodactyla; family Bovidae; genus Budorcas; species Budorcas taxicolor. The sequence goes on along the minus strand of NW_026291614.1, from coordinate 20,664 downwards.
ATTCTAAACATGGCGCTATAGAGAAAGTACCGTAAGGGAACGATGAAAGAAAATAATCAAAGTACAAAAAAGCAAAGATTAACCCTTGTACCTTTTGCATAATGAATTAACGAGCAAAAAACTTAACAAAACGAATTTCAGCTAAGTAACCCGAAACCAGACGAGCTACCTATAGACAGTTTATTAGAACCAACTCATCTATGTGGCAAAATAGTGAGAAGATCTATAAGTAGAGGTGACATGCCTAACGAGCCTGGTGATAGCTGGTTGTCCAGAAAATGAATCTTAGTTCAGCTTTAAAGATACCAAAAAATATAAACAAATCTCACTGTATCTTTAAAAGTTAGTCTAAAAAGGTACAGCCTTTTAGAAATGGGTACAACCTTCACTAGAGAGTAAGATCTTACAACACCATAGTAGGCCTAAAAGCAGCCATCTATTAAGAAAGCGTTAAAGCTCAACAATAAAAACAATACTAATCCCAACAACAATATAACCAACTCCTAGACCTAGTACTGGACTATTCTATTACTAAATAGAAGCAATAATGTTAATATGAGTAACAAGAAATATTTTCTCCTTGCACAAGTTTAAGTCAGTATCTGATAATACTCTGACTGTTAACAGTAAATAAAAATAACCCAACAATAAATAATTTATTAATTATACTGTTAATCCAACACAGGAGTGCACCCAGGAAAGATTAAAAGAAGTAAAAGGAACTCGGCAAACACAAATCCCGCCTGTTTACCAAAAACATCACCTCCAGCATCCCCAGTATTGGAGGCACTGCCTGCCCAGTGACTAGACGTTAAACGGCCGCGGTATCCTGACCGTGCAAAGGTAGCATAATCATTTGTTCTCTAAATAAGGACTTGTATGAACGGCCACACGAGGGTTTTACTGTCTCTTACTTCCAATCAGTGAAATTGACCTTCCCGTGAAGAGGCGGGAATAAACCAACAAGACGAGAAGACCCTATGGAGCTTTAACTAACTAGTCCAAAGAAAATAAACTTAACCATTAAGGGATAACAACACTCTTTATGGACTAGCAGTTTTGGTTGGGGTGACCTCGGAGAACAAAAAATCCTCCGAACGATTTTAAAGACTAGACCCACAAGTCAAATCAAACTATCGTTTATTGATCCAAAGACTTGATCAACGGAACAAGTTACCCTAGGGATAACAGCGCAATCCTATTCAAGAGTCCATATCGACAATAGGGTTTACGACCTCGATGTTGGATCAGGACACCCCGATGGTGCAACCGCTATCAAAGGTTCGTTTGTTCAACGATTAAAGTCCTACGTGATCTGAGTTCAGACCGGAGTAATCCAGGTCGGTTTCTATCTGTTATGTATTTCTCCCAGTACGAAAGGACAAGAGAAATAAGGCCAACTTCAACAAAGCGCCTTAAATCAATCAATGACTTTATCTCAATTGACCTCACAAACAATACCTGCCCTAGAAAAGGGCCCAGTTAAGGTGGCAGAGCCCGGTAATTGCGTAAAACTTAAACCTTTATACTCAGAGATTCAAATCCTCTCCTTAACAAAATGTTTATACTCAACATCTTAACACTTATTATCCCCATTCTTCTAGCCGTAACTTTTCTTACACTAGTTGAACGAAAAATCCTAGGCTACATACAACTCCGAAAAGGCCCAAATATTGTAGGACCATATGGCTTACTCCAACCCATCGCCGATGCAATCAAACTTTTCATTAAAGAACCCCTACGACCTGCCACATCCTCAATCTCAATATTTATTCTAGCCCCCATCCTAGCCCTAACCCTAGCCTTAACTATATGAATCCCCCTACCCATACCCTATCCCCTCATCAATATAAACTTAGGAATCCTTTTCATATTAGCTATATCAAGCTTAGCCGTATACTCGATCCTCTGATCAGGCTGAGCCTCCAACTCAAAATACGCTCTTATTGGAGCCCTACGAGCAGTAGCACAAACAATTTCATATGAAGTTACACTAGCAATTATCTTACTATCAATCTTACTAATAAATGGATCCTTCACTCTCTCTACATTAATCATTACACAAGAACAAGTATGACTAATCTTCCCAGCATGACCCTTAGCAATAATATGATTCATTTCAACACTAGCAGAAACAAACCGAGCACCATTTGATCTTACTGAAGGAGAATCTGAACTAGTATCGGGCTTTAATGTAGAATACGCCGCAGGACCATTCGCCCTATTCTTTATAGCAGAATATGCAAACATTATTATAATAAATATCTTCACAACAACCCTCTTCCTAGGAGCATCCCATAACCCATACATACCAGAACTCTACGCAATTAACTTTATCATCAAATCACTACTACTCACAATGACCTTCCTATGAATCCGAGCATCCTACCCCCGATTCCGCTATGATCAACTGATGCACTTATTATGAAAAAATTTTCTACCCCTAACGCTAGCCCTATGCATATGACATGTATCTCTACCTATTCTCCTATCAAGTATCCCCCCACAAACATAAGAAATATGTCTGACAAAAGAGTTACTTTGATAGAGTAAATTATAGAGGTTTAAATCCTCTTATTTCTAGAACTATAGGAATTGAACCTACTCCTAAGAACTCAAAACTCTTCGTGCTCCCAATTACACCAAATTCTAATAGTAAGGTCAGCTAATTAAGCTATCGGGCCCATACCCCGAAAATGTTGGTTTGTATCCTTCCCGTACTAATAAACCCAATCACTCTCATTATTATCTTAATAACTATAATACTTGGAACCATTATCGTTATAATTAGCTCCCACTGACTACTCATCTGAATCGGATTTGAAATAAATATACTCGCCATCATTCCTATTATAATAAAAAAACACAACCCACGAGCCACAGAAGCATCAACTAAATATTTCCTAACTCAATCAACAGCCTCAATACTACTAATAATAGCCATTATCATCAACTTAATATTCTCAGGCCAATGAACCGTAATAAAACTATTTAACCCAACAGCCTCCATACTCATAACAATAGCCCTCGCCATAAAACTAGGAATAGCCCCATTCCACTTCTGAGTCCCAGAAGTAACACAAGGCATCCCTCTATCTTCAGGCCTAATCTTACTTACATGACAAAAACTAGCACCCATATCGGTACTTTACCAAGTATCCCAATCCATCAACCTAAATATAATCTTAACCCTATCAATTCTATCCATTATAATCGGAGGCTGAGGAGGATTAAACCAAACCCAACTACGAAAAATTATAGCTTACTCATCAATTGCCCACATAGGCTGAATAACAGCAATTTTACCATACAATCCCACCATAACATTACTAAACCTAATCATTTACATCATCATAACTTCCACCATATTTACACTATTTATAGCCAACTCAACCACAACCACTCTATCACTATCACACACATGAAACAAAACACCCATCATAACTATTCTAATTCTCATTACCCTCCTATCAATAGGAGGACTCCCCCCACTATCAGGATTTATGCCAAAATGAATAATTATTCAAGAAATGACAAAAAACAATAGCATTATCCTACCTACCTTCATAGCAATTACAGCACTACTAAACCTATATTTCTACATACGACTGGCATATTCCACCACACTTACTATGTTCCCTTCCACAAACAACATAAAAATAAAATGACAATTCTCAACCATAAAACGAATAACCCTCCTACCAACAATAACCGTATTGTCCACTATACTACTACCACTTACACCAATTCTCTCAATCCTAGAATAGGAATTTAGGTTAAATAGACCAAGAGCCTTCAAAGCCCTAAGCAAGTATAATTTACTTAATTCCTGATAAGGACTGCAAGATCATATCTTACATCAATTGAATGCAAATCAACTACTTTAATTAAGCTAAATCCTCACTAGATTGGTGGGTCCCACCCCCACGAAACTTTAGTTAACAGCTAAATACCCTAAATAACTGGCTTCAATCTACTTCTCCCGCCGCAAGAAAAAAAAGGCGGGAGAAGCCCCGGCAGAGTTTGAAGCTGCTCCTTTGAATTTGCAATTCAATATGTTAATTCACTACAGGACCTGGTAAAAAGAGGAATCAAACCTCTATTCTTAGATTTACAGTCTATTGCTTTACTCAGCCATTTTACCCATGTTCATAAACCGCTGATTATTTTCAACTAATCATAAAGATATCGGTACCCTTTATCTTCTATTTGGTGCCTGAGCCGGCATAGTAGGAACCGCTCTGAGCTTACTAATTCGTGCTGAGTTAGGCCAACCCGGAACTCTACTTGGAGATGACCAAATCTACAACGTAATTGTAACTGCACACGCATTCGTAATAATCTTCTTTATAGTAATGCCTATTATAATTGGAGGGTTTGGCAACTGGCTAGTTCCTCTAATGATTGGAGCCCCTGATATAGCATTCCCTCGGATAAATAATATAAGTTTTTGGCTCCTCCCCCCTTCTTTCCTATTACTCCTAGCATCCTCTATAGTCGAAGCCGGAGCAGGGACGGGTTGAACCGTATATCCCCCTCTAGCAGGTAATCTAGCCCACGCAGGAGCCTCAGTAGACCTGACCATTTTCTCCCTACACCTAGCAGGTGTTTCCTCAATTTTAGGAGCCATTAATTTTATTACAACTATTATTAACATAAAACCTCCCGCAATATCACAATACCAGACCCCCCTGTTCGTGTGATCTGTACTGATCACTGCCGTACTACTCCTCCTCTCACTTCCTGTATTAGCAGCTGGCATCACAATATTACTAACAGACCGAAACCTGAATACAACTTTCTTTGACCCAGCAGGAGGAGGAGACCCTATCTTATATCAACACTTATTCTGATTTTTTGGACACCCCGAAGTATATATTCTAATTTTACCTGGCTTTGGAATAATCTCCCACATCGTAACCTACTATTCAGGAAAAAAAGAGCCATTTGGATATATAGGAATAGTATGAGCCATAATATCAATTGGATTTCTAGGATTTATTGTATGAGCCCATCATATATTCACAGTCGGAATAGACGTCGATACACGAGCTTACTTTACATCCGCTACTATAATTATTGCTATCCCAACCGGAGTAAAAGTCTTTAGTTGGCTAGCAACACTTCACGGAGGAAATATCAAATGATCCCCCGCTATAATATGAGCCCTAGGCTTCATTTTCCTTTTTACAGTTGGAGGACTAACTGGAATTGTTTTAGCCAACTCCTCCCTTGACATCGTTCTCCACGACACATACTATGTGGTAGCACATTTCCACTACGTACTATCAATAGAGCTGTATTCGCTATCATAGGAGGATTTGTACATTGATTTCCCTTATTCTCAGGCTACACCCTTAATGACACATGAGCCAAAATCCATTTCGCAATTATATTTGTAGGTGTTAACATGACCTTCTTCCCACAACATTTCTTAGGGCTATCTGGTATACCACGACGATACTCCGATTACCCAGACGCATATACAATATGAAACACTATTTCATCTATAGGCTCATTCATCTCACTAACGGCAGTAATATTAATGACTTTTATCATCTGAGAAGCATTTGCATCCAAACGGGAAGTCTTAACCGTGGACCTAACCACAACAAATCTAGAATGACTAAACGGATGCCCTCCACCATATCACACATTTGAAGAACCTACATACATTAACCTAAAATAAGAGAGGAAGGAATTGAACCCCCTATTATCGGTTTCAAGCCAACACCATAACCACTATGTCTCTCTCAATAAACGAGATGTTAGTAAAACATTACATAACCTTGTCAAGATTAAATTACAGGTGAAAGTCCCGTACATCTCATATGGCATATCCCGTACAGCTAGGCTTTCAAGACGCAACATCACCCATCATAGAAGAACTGCTACACTTTCACGATCACACTCTGATAATTGTTTTCCTAATTAGCTCACTAGTACTCTATATTATCTTACTGATACTAACAACAAAACTAACCCATACCAGCACCATAGACGCACAAGAAGTAGAAACAATCTGAACCATTCTACCAGCCATTATTCTGATTATAATTGCTCTCCCATCCCTACGAATTCTATACATAATAGACGAAATCAACAACCCATCTCTCACAGTAAAGACCATAGGACATCAATGATACTGAAGTTATGAGTACACAGACTATGAAGACTTAAGCTTCGACTCCTATATAATTCCAACATCAGAATTGAAACCTGGAGAACTACGATTACTAGAAGTAGATAACCGAGCTGTATTACCTATAGAAATAACAATTCGAATACTAATCTCCTCCGAAGACGTTTTACACTCATGAGCAGTTCCCTCTCTAGGACTAAAAACAGACGCAATTCCAGGCCGTTTAAATCAAACAACCCTCATATCAACTCGTCCAGGCCTATTTTACGGCCAATGCTCAGAAATCTGCGGATCAAATCATAGTTTCATACCAATCGTTCTCGAACTAGTCCCATTAGAATATTTTGAAAAGTGATCTGCATCAATGTTATAAGTCATCAAGAAGCTATGCCAGCATTAACCTTTTAAGTTAAAGACCGAGAGCACAACACTCTCCTTGATGACATGCCACAACTAGACACATCAACGTGACTCACGACAATTCTATCAATATTTTTAGTCCTCTTTATTGTTCTCCAATTAAAAATCTCAAAACACGATTTCTACTATAACCCAAAATTAATAACAACAAAAACGCCAAAACAAGACGCCCCTTGAGAAACAAAATGAACGAAAATCTATTTACCTCTTTCATTACCCCTGTAATTCTAGGCCTCCCCCTTGTTACTCTCGTCATTATATTCCCTAGCTTACTATTTCCTACATCAAACCGACTAATTAATAACCGCCTTATCTCCCTCCAACAATGAGCACTTCAACTCATGTCAAAACAAATAATAAGCACTCACAACACCAAAGGACAAACATGAACATTGATATTAATGTCCCTAATTCTATTTATTGGGTCTACAAATTTATTAGGCTTATTACCCCATTCATTTACACCAACCACACAACTATCAATAAATTTAGGCATGGCTATTCCCCTATGAGCAGGGGCCGTAGTTACAGGCTTCCGCAACAAAACCAAAGCATCACTCGCCCACTTCCTACCACAAGGAACACCTACCCCACTAATCCCAATACTGGTAATTATCGAAACCATCAGCCTCTTCATCCAACCAGTAGCCCTTGCCGTACGATTAACAGCCAACATCACAGCAGGGCACTTATTAATTCACTTAATCGGAGGAGCTACCCTTGCATTATTAAATATCAATACCACAACAGCACTTATTACATTTACTATTTTAGCTCTACTAACAATCCTCGAATTCGCAGTAGCTATAGTTCAAGCCTACGTATTCACCCTCCTAGTTAGCTTATATCTGCACGACAATACATAATGACACACCAAACCCACGCCTATCACATAGTAAACCCAAGTCCCTGACCCCTCACAGGAGCACTATCTGCCCTCCTAATAACATCTGGCCTCATCATGTGATTTCACTTCAATTCAACAGCTCTACTGACCCTAGGCCTAACAACAAACATACTTACAATATACCAATGATGACGAGATGTAATCCGAGAAAGTACCTTTCAAGGCCACCATACTCCTGCTGTCCAAAAAAGCCTTCGCTACGGAATAATCCTCTTCATCGTCTCCGAAGTCCTATTCTTCACTGGCTTCTTCTGAGCCTTCTATCACTCAAGCCTTGCTCCTACACCCGAATTAGGCAGCTGCTGACCCCCAACAGGCATTCACCCACTTAACCCCTTAGAAGTCCCACTACTCAACACCTCTGTCCTTCTAGCCTCAGGAGTCTCCATTACCTGAGCCCACCACAGCCTCATAGAAGGGAACCGTAACCACATGCTACAAGCCTTATTCATCACCATTACGTTAGGCGTATACTTTACACTTCTACAAGCATCAGAATACTATGAAGCTCCCTTTACAATCTCAGACGGAGTTTACGGCTCAACTTTCTTCGTAGCTACAGGATTCCACGGCCTCCATGTCATTATTGGATCTACTTTCTTAATTGTCTGCTTCCTCCGCCAACTAAAATTTCACTTTACCTCCAATCACCATTTCGGCTTCGAAGCCGCTGCCTGATATTGACACTTCGTAGACGTAGTATGACTTTTCCTCTATGTTTCCATCTACTGATGAGGCTCATGTTCTTTTAGTATTAATTAGTACAACTGACTTCCAATCAGTTAGCTTCGGCCTAACCCGAAAAAGAACAATAAACCTTATAATTACCCTCCTAACTAACTTTACACTAGCTACATTGCTCGTGACCATCGCATTCTGACTCCCCCAACTAAACGTATACTCAGAAAAAACAAGCCCATACGAATGTGGATTCGACCCCATAGGATCTGCTCGCCTTCCTTTCTCCATAAAATTCTTTCTAGTAGCTATCACATTCCTCCTCTTCGATCTAGAAATTGCACTACTTCTACCACTACCATGGGCCTCACAAACAACTAACCTTAACACAATGCTTACTATATCCCTTCTCCTAATTTTCCTACTAGCCACAAGCCTAGCCTATGAATGAACCCAAAAAGGATTAGAATGGACCGAATATGGTACTTAGTTTAAACCAAAATAAATGATTTCGACTCATTAGATTATGATCAAACTCATAAGTACCAAATGTCCCTCGTATACATAAATATTATAATAGCATTCATAGTATCTCTCACGGGATTACTAATGTATCGATCTCACCTAATATCCTCCCTCCTATGCCTGGAAGGAATAATATTGTCCTTATTCGTTATAGCTACCCTAATAATCCTAAACTCACACTTCACTTTAGCCAGTATAATACCCATTATTCTACTAGTTTTCGCAGCCTGCGAAGCAGCACTAGGCCTATCCTTGCTAGTAATGGTATCAAACACATACGGCACCGACTACGTACAAAACCTTAATCTGCTACAATGCTAAAATACATTATTTCCACAATAATACTTATACCCCTAACCTGGCTATCAAAAAATAACATAATCTGAATTAACTCCACACTCCACAGCTTACTAATTAGCCTTACAAGCCTACTCCTTATAAACCAATTTGGCGATAACAGCCTCAACTTCTCATTAACTTTCTTCTCCGACTCCTTATCTACACCACTACTTATTCTAACCATATGACTCCTCCCCTTAATACTTATAGCTAGCCAGCATCACCTATCAAAAGAAAACCCAGCCCGAAAAAAATTCTTCATCTCAATACTAATCCTATTACAACTATTTCTAATTATGACATTCTCTGCTACAGAACTAATTCTCTTTTATATTATATTTGAAGCAACACTAGTTCCCACACTCATTATTATTACCCGATGAGGGAACCAAACAGAACGCCTAAATGCCGGTCTCTACTTCTTGTTTTATACACTAGCAGGATCCCTACCCTTACTAGTTGCACTAATCTATATTCAAAACACAATAGGATCCCTAAACTTCCTAATTCTACAATACTGAGTACAACCAATACCCAGCTCCTGATCCAACACCTTCATGTGACTAGCATGCATAATAGCCTTTATAGTAAAAATACCACTATACGGACTTCATCTCTGACTACCCAAAGCCCACGTAGAAGCCCCAATTGCAGGCTCCATAGTTCTTGCAGCAATCCTACTAAAACTAGGAGGATACGGCATGTTACGAATTACGCTTCTCCTAGATCCAATCACCGACTTTATAGCATACCCATTCATCATGCTATCACTATGAGGCATAATCATAACCAGCTCAATTTGCCTTCGTCAAACGGACCTGAAATCACTCATCGCGTACTCCTCTATTAGCCACATGGCACTTGTCATCGTTGCAATCCTAATCCAAACACCCTGAAGCTACATAGGAGCCACCGCCCTGATAATTGCCCACGGCCTTACATCCTCTATACTTTTCTGCCTAGCAAATTCTAACTACGAACGAATTCACAGCCGTACAATAATCTTAGCCCGCGGCCTACAAACACTTCTTCCACTAATAGCCACCTGATGACTCCTAGCAAGTCTAACCAACCTGGCTCTACCCCCAACAATCAACCTAATCGGAGAACTATTTGTAGTAATATCGACTTTTTCATGATCTAATATCACAATTATTCTAATAGGACTTAACATAGTAATCACTACTCTCTACACCCTCTATATACTAATCACACACACAACGGGGCAAATACACTCATCATATCAATAACATTTCACCTTCCTTCACACGAGAAAATGCACTCATATCACTACACATACTACCACTACTGCTTCTATCCCTAAACCCAAAAATTATCCTAGGACCCCTATACTGTAAATATAGTTTAAAAAAACATTAGATTGTGAATCTAACAATAGAAGCCTATCACCTTCTTATTTACCGAAAAAGTATGCAAGAACTGCTAATTCTATGCTCCCATGCCTGACAACATGGCTTTTTCAAACTTTTAAAGGATAGCAGTTATCCATTGGTCTTAGGAACCAAAAAATTGGTGCAACTCCAAATAAAAGTAATAAACCTGTTCCCATCCCTCACACTAACTACCCTAATCCTACTAACCGTACCCATCATGACAACTAGTCTTAGCACCCACAAATTCACCAATTACCCACTTTACGTAAAAACAACCATTTCATACGCCTTTATCACTAGTATAATTCCCACTATAATATTTATTCATACAGGACAAGAAATAATTATTTCAAACTGACACTGACTAACCATCCAAACCCTCAAACTATCTCTCAGCTTCAAAATAGATTACTTCTCGACAATATTTATCCCAGTATCACTATTCGTCACATGATCCATCATAGAATTCTCAATATGATACATACATTCCGACCCCAACATCAACCAATTTTTTAAGTACTTACTCTTATTTCTTATCACAATACTCATCCTCGTCACTGCAAATAACATCTTTCAACTATTCATTGGCTGAGAAGGAGTCGGAATTATATCATTTCTACTAATTGGATGGTGATACGGACGAGCAGACGCAAACACAGCAGCTCTACAAGCAATCCTATATAACCGCATTGGCGACATCGGATTTATCCTAGCAATAGCATGATTCCTAATTAACCTCAACACTTGAGACCTTCAACAAATCTTCTTACTAAAACCAGAGAACTCAAATCTACCTCTAATAGGACTAATTCTAGCCGCAACCGGAAAATCCGCACAATTTAGCCTGCACCCATGATTACCCTCCGCAATAGAGGGTCCGACACCTGTCTCAGCATTACTCCACTCAAGTACAATAGTAGTAGCAGGTATTTTCTTACTAATCCGCTTTTATCCATTAACAGAAAACAATAAACTCATCCAATCTACTATACTATGCCTAGGAGCCATTACCACACTATTTACAGCAATATGTGCCCTCACCCAAAATGACATTAAAAAAATCATCGCCTTCTCTACATCCAGCCAACTCGGCCTTATGATAGTAACAATTGGAATTAACCAGCCTCACCTAGCACTTCTTCACATCTGCACCCACGCTTTCTTCAAAGCCATATTATTTCTATGCTCCGGCTCCATCATCCACAATCTAAATAACGAACAAGATATTCGAAAAATAGGAGGCCTATTTAAAGCCATACCATTCACCGCAACAGCCCTTATTATTGGCAGCCTTGCACTAACAGGAATACCTTTCCTCACCGGATTCTACTCCAAAGATCTAATTATTGAATCCGCCAACACGTCATATACCAACGCCTGAGCCCTCTTAATAACACTAATCGCCATCTCCTTCACAGCTATCTACAGTACCCGTATTATTTTCTTCACACTCCTAGGACAACCCCGATTCCCAACCCTTATTTCTATTAATGAAAACAACCCATTCCTAATTAACTCAATTAAACGCTTACTAATCGGAAGTCTTTTCGCAGGATTCATCATTTCTAACAACATCCCCCCAACAACCATTCCCCAAACAACTATACCCTACTACCTAAAAATCACCGCCCTAACAATTACAATCCTAGGCTTTATTCTAGCACTAGAAATTAACAACATAACCCACTACTTAAAGTTCAATTACCCATCAAACATATTCAAATTTTCTAACCTACTAGGATATTATCCCACAGTCATACACCGCTTAACCCCCTATATAAATCTAACAATAAGCCAAAAATCAGCATCCTCCCTTCTAGACCTAACCTGACTAGAAACCATTATACCAAAAACCATCTCACTAACCCAAATAAAAACATCTATCATAATCACAAACCAAAAAGGCTTAATTAAATTATATTTCCTTTCCTTCCTAATTACGATTTTCACTAGCACAATTCTACTTAATTTCCACGAGTAATCTCTATAATCACCACTACACCAATTAATAAAGATCAACCAGTAACAATAACTAATCAAGTACCATAGCTGTACAAAGCAGCAATCCCCATGGCCTCCTCACTAAAAAACCCAGAATCCCCTGTATCATAAATTACCCAATCCCCCATACCATTAAACTTAAACACAATCTCCACCTCCTTATCCTTCAACACATAGTAAATTATAAAAAACTCCATCAACAAACCAGTAATAAACGTTCCTAAAACAACCTTATTAGAAACCCAAACCTCAGGATACTGCTCAGTAGCCATAGCTGTCGTATAACCAAAAACCACCATTATACCCCCTAAATAAACTAAAAAAACCATTAAACCTAAAAAAGAACCACCATAATTTAACACAATACCACACCCAACCCCACCACTCACAATCAATCCCAACCCCCCATAAATAGGCGAAGGTTTTGAAGAAAACCCTACAAAGCCCATCACAAAAATTACACTTAAAATAAATACAATGTACATAATCATTATTCCTGCATGGAATCTAACCATGACTAATGATATGAAAAACCATCGTTGTTATTCAACTACAAGAACACTAATGATCAACATCCGAAAAACTCACCCACTAATAAAAATCGTAAACAACGCACTCATTGACCTCCCAACTCCATCAAACATCTCATCATGATGAAACTTTGGATCCCTCCTAGGCACTTGCTTAGCTCTACAAATCTTAACAGGCCTATTCCTAGCAATACACTACACATCCGATACAACAATAGCATTCTCCTCTGTAACCCACATTTGTCGAGACGTAAACTATGGCTGAATCATCCGATATATGCACGCAAACGGAGCATCAATATTTTTTATCTGCCTATTTATGCATGTAGGACGAGGCCTATATTACGGATCATATACCTTCTTAGAAACATGAAACATCGGAGTAATTCTCCTATTTACAACAATAGCCACAGCATTCATAGGCTATGTCCTACCATGAGGACAGATATCATTCTGAGGAGCAACAGTCATTACCAACCTCCTCTCGGCAATCCCATACATTGGCACCAACCTAGTTGAATGAATCTGAGGGGGATTTTCAGTAGACAAAGCCACCCTCACCCGATTCTTCGCTTTCCACTTCATCCTCCCATTTATCATTGTAGCTCTCACCATAATCCACTTAATTTTCCTCCACGAAACAGGATCCAACAACCCCACAGGAATTCCATCAGACACAGACAAAATTCCATTTCACCCTTATTACACCATCAAGGACATCCTAGGCATCATACTATTAATCCTCATCCTCATATCACTAGTACTATTCACTCCCGACCTACTCGGAGACCCGGATAATTATACTCCAGCAAACCCACTCAGTACACCCTCCCACATTAAGCCAGAATGGTATTTCCTATTTGCATACGCAATCCTACGATCAATCCCCAATAAACTGGGAGGAGTCCTAGCCTTAGTCCTTTCCATCTTGATCTTAACACTCGTACCCTTCCTCCACACATCCAAACAACGAAGCATAATGTTCCGACCAATCAGCCAATGCATATTCTGACTTTTAATAGCAGACCTATTAACACTTACATGAATCGGAGGACAACCGGTTGAACACCCCTACATCACCATCGGACAATTAGCATCCATCATATATTTCCTCATCATCCTGGCAATAATACCACTAGCCAGCACCATCGAAAACAATCTCCTGAAATGAAGACAAGTCTTTGTAGTAAAATTAATACGCTGGTCTTGTAAACCAGAAAAGGAGAACAATTAACCTCCCTAAGACTCAAGGAAGAAGCGATAGCCTCACCATCAACACCCAAAGCTGAAGTTCTACTTAAACTATTCCCTGAACCACTATTAATTGCGTCTATTGATATACCCCCAAAAACACTAAGAACCTCCCCAGTATTAAATCCGCTAAAATTTTTAAACATACGACACAAATCTCCCACTCTATAAGCTTGCACGTGTAACAACATGCTTAATAACTCACCTCAATAGACACATGTACGAGTACTACACACAGACACACCATGTCATTTGCCCAAACATACCCACTAACACTCATACAATGTAAACATGATATGCGTCTAGCACACCACATGATCCATCCTATATGTATGAATATATACACTGAAGTAATATAATAAAAACATACATAAATGCAGTATACTACATGACCTACTTTGTGTGCAGTATGTACATTATAATTAATGTAATAAAGACATACTATGTATATATTACATTACATGATCTACCCCATGCATATAAGCATGTACATCATAATTAATGTAATAAAGATATAATATGTATATAGTACATTAAATGATTTTCCCCTTGCATATAAGCAAGTACAATAAAAATTATCTATAGTACATAGGACATTTCCTGCTTAGATCGTACATAGCGCATAAAGTCAAATCTATCCTCGTCACCATGCGTATCCCGTCCACTAGATCACGAGCTTACCGACCATGCCGCGTGAAACCAGCAACCCGCTTGGCAGGGATTTCTCTTCTCGCTCCGGGCCCATTAATCGTGGGGGTAGCTATTTAATGAACTTTATCAGACATCTGGTTCTTTCTTCAGGGCCATCTCATCTAAAACCGCCCATTCTTTCCTCTTAAATAAGACATCTCGATGGACTAATTACTAATCAGCCCATGCTCACACATAACTGTGCTGTCATACATTTGGTATTTTTTAATTTTCGGGGATGCTTGGACTCAGCTATGGCCGTCAAAGGCCCCGACCCGGAGCATAAATTGTAGCTGGACTTAACTGCATCTTGAGCATCCCCATAATGGTAGGCATGGGCATTTCAGTCAATGGTTACAGGACATACCTATTATATTTCCCCCCCCCCCCTCTTAAATATTAACCACCATTTTTAACATACTTCCCCCTAAGTATCAATATAAATTTATCTCACCCCCAATACTCAAATTCACACTCCAAACAAGATAGACATATAGGTGCCTGGGTCTGCTTACATACTACATGGTTAATGTAGCTTAAATTTAAAGCAAGGCACTGAAAATGCCTAGATGAGTATACCAACTCCATAAACACATAGGTTTGGTCCTGGCCTTCCTGTTAACTTTCAATAGACTTACACATGCAAGCATCCGCACCCCGGTGAGTAGCGCCCTCCGAATCAGCAGGACTAAGAGGAGCAGGTATCAAGCACACACCCTGTAGCTCATAACGCCTTGCTTAACCACACCCCCACGGGAAACAGCAGTGACAAAATTTAAGCCATGAACGAAAGTTCGACTAAGCCATATTAACTAGGGTTGGTAAATCTCGTGCCAGCCACCGCGGTCATACGACTAACCCAAGCTAACAGGAACACGGCGTAAAACGTGTTAAAGTACTACACCAAATAGAGTTAAATCCTAATTAAGCTGTAAAAAGCCATAATTATAACAAAAATAAGTGACGAAAGTAACTCTACGACAACTGACACACTATAGCTAAGACCCAAACTGGGATTAGATACCCCACTATGCTTAGCCCTAAACATAAATAATTGCAAAAACAAGATTATTCGCCAGAGTACTACCGGCAACGGCCCAAAACTCAAAGGACTTGGCGGTGCTTTACACCCTTCTAGAGGAGCCTGTTCTATAATCGATAAACCCCGATAAACCTCACCAATCCTTGCTAATACAGTCTGTATACCGCCATCTTCAGCAAACCCTGAAAAGGAACAAAAGTAAGCTCAATCATAACACATAAAAACGTTAGGTCAAGGTGTAACCTATGGAATGGGAAGAAATGGGCTACATTTTCTATCCAAGAAAACTTAATACGAAAGCCATTATGAAACTAACAGCCAAAGGAGGATTTAGTAGTAAACTAAGAATAGAGTGCTTAGTTGAACCAGGCCATGAAGCACGCACACACCGCCCGTCACCCTCCTCAAGTAAATATATGCACCCAAACCTATTTACATGCACCAATTACACGAGAGGAGGTAAGTCGTAACAAGGTAAGCATACTGGAAAGTGTGCTTGGACAAACCAAGACATAGCTTAATTAAAGCATCTAGTTTACACCTAGAAGATTTCGTGTACTGTGAATGTTTTGAACTATGCCTAGCCCAAACCCCCACTCTTCAATCCAATAACCAAAACATACTAAAACAAAACATTTACCCCTATTAAAGTATAGGAGATAGAAATTCTAAACATGGCGCTATAGAGAAAGTACCGTAAGGGAACGATGAAAGAAAATAATCAAAGTACAAAAAAGCAAAGATTAACCCTTGTACCTTTTGCATAATGAATTAACGAGCAAAAAACTTAACAAAACGAATTTCAGCTAAGTAACCCGAAACCAGACGAGCTACCTATAGACAGTTTATTAGAACCAACTCATCTATGTGGCAAAATAGTGAGAAGATCTATAAGTAGAGGTGACATGCCTAACGAGCCTGGTGATAGCTGGTTGTCCAGAAAATGAATCTTAGTTCAGCTTTAAAGATACCAAAAAATATAAACAAATCTCACTGTATCTTTAAAAGTTAGTCTAAAAAGGTACAGCCTTTTAGAAATGGGTACAACCTTCACTAGAGAGTAAGATCTTACAACACCATAGTAGGCCTAAAAGCAGCCATCTATTAAGAAAGCGTTAAAGCTCAACAATAAAAACAATACTAATCCCAACAACAATATAACCAACTCCTAGACCTAGTACTGGACTATTCTATTACTAAATAGAAGCAATAATGTTAATATGAGTAACAAGAAATATTTTCTCCTTGCACAAGTTTAAGTCAGTATCTGATAATACTCTGACTGTTAACAGTAAATAAAAATAACCCAACAATAAATAATTTATTAATTATACTGTTAATCCAACACAGGAGTGCACCCAGGAAAGATTAAAAGAAGTAAAAGGAACTCGGCAAACACAAATCCCGCCTGTTTACCAAAAACATCACCTCCAGCATCCCCAGTATTGGAGGCACTGCCTGCCCAGTGACTAGACGTTAAACGGCCGCGGTATCCTGACCGTGCAAAGGTAGCATAATCATTTGTTCTCTAAATAAGGACTTGTATGAACGGCCACACGAGGGTTTTACTGTCTCTTACTTCCAATCAGTGAAATTGACCTTCCCGTGAAGAGGCGGGAATAAACCAACAAGACGAGAAGACCCTATGGAGCTTTAACTAACTAGTCCAAAGAAAATAAACTTAACCATTAAGGGATAACAACACTCTTTATGGACTAGCAGTTTTGGTTGGGGTGACCTCGGAGAACAAAAAATCCTCCGAACGATTTTAAAGACTAGACCCACAAGTCAAATCAAACTATCGTTTATTGATCCAAAGACTTGATCAACGGAACAAGTTACCCTAGGGATAACAGCGCAATCCTATTCAAGAGTCCATATCGACAATAGGGTTTACGACCTCGATGTTGGATCAGGACACCCCGATGGTGCAACCGCTATCAAAGGTTCGTTTGTTCAACGATTAAAGTCCTACGTGATCTGAGTTCAGACCGGAGTAATCCAGGTCGGTTTCTATCTGTTATGTATTTCTCCCAGTACGAAAGGACAAGAGAAATAAGGCCAACTTCAACAAAGCGCCTTAAATCAATCAATGACTTTATCTCAATTGACCTCACAAACAATACCTGCCCTAGAAAAGGGCCCAGTTAAGGTGGCAGAGCCCGGTAATTGCGTAAAACTTAAACCTTTATACTCAGAGATTCAAATCCTCTCCTTAACAAAATGTTTATACTCAACATCTTAACACTTATTATCCCCATTCTTCTAGCCGTAGCTTTTCTTACACTAGTTGAACGAAAAATCCTAGGCTACATACAACTCCGAAAAGGCCCAAATATTGTAGGACCATATGGCTTACTCCAACCCATCGCCGATGCAATCAAACTTTTCATTAAAGAACCCCTACGACCTGCCACATCCTCAATCTCAATATTTATTCTAGCCCCCATCCTAGCCCTAACCCTAGCCTTAACTATATGAATCCCCCTACCCATACCCTATCCCCTCATCAATATAAACTTAGGAATCCTTTTCATATTAGCTATATCAAGCTTAGCCGTATACTCGATCCTCTGATCAGGCTGAGCCTCCAACTCAAAATACGCTCTTATTGGAGCCCTACGAGCAGTAGCACAAACAATTTCATATGAAGTTACACTAGCAATTATCTTACTATCAATCTTACTAATAAATGGATCCTTCACTCTCTCTACATTAATCATTACACAAGAACAAGTATGACTAATCTTCCCAGCATGACCCTTAGCAATAATATGATTCATTTCAACACTAGCAGAAACAAACCGAGCACCATTTGATCTTACTGAAGGAGAATCTGAACTAGTATCGGGCTTTAATGTAGAATACGCCGCAGGACCATTCGCCCTATTCTTTATAGCAGAATATGCAAACATTATTATAATAAATATCTTCACAACAACCCTCTTCCTAGGAGCATCCCATAACCCATACATACCAGAACTCTACGCAATTAACTTTATCATCAAATCACTACTACTCACAATGACCTTCCTATGAATCCGAGCATCCTACCCCCGATTCCGCTATGATCAACTGATGCACTTATTATGAAAAAATTTTCTACCCCTAACGCTAGCCCTATGCATATGACATGTATCTCTACCTATTCTCCTATCAAGTATCCCCCCACAAACATAAGAAATATGTCTGACAAAAGAGTTACTTTGATAGAGTAAATTATAGAGGTTTAAATCCTCTTATTTCTAGAACTATAGGAATTGAACCTACTCCTAAGAACTCAAAACTCTTCGTGCTCCCAATTACACCAAATTCTAATAGTAAGGTCAGCTAATTAAGCTATCGGGCCCATACCCCGAAAATGTTGGTTTGTATCCTTCCCGTACTAATAAACCCAATCACTCTCATTATTATCTTAATAACTATAATACTTGGAACCATTATCGTTATAATTAGCTCCCACTGACTACTCATCTGAATCGGATTTGAAATAAATATACTCGCCATCATTCCTATTATAATAAAAAAAACACAACCCACGAGCCACAGAAGCATCAACTAAATATTTCCTAACTCAATCAACAGCCTCAATACTACTAATAATAGCCATTATCATCAACTTAATATTCTCAGGCCAATGAACCGTAATAAAACTATTTAACCCAACAGCCTCCATACTCATAACAATAGCCCTCGCCATAAAACTAGGAATAGCCCCATTCCACTTCTGAGTCCCAGAAGTAACACAAGGCATCCCTCTATCTTCAGGCCTAATCTTACTTACATGACAAAAACTAGCACCCATATCGGTACTTTACCAAGTATCCCAATCCATCAACCTAAATATAATCTTAACCCTATCAATTCTATCCATTATAATCGGAGGCTGAGGAGGATTAAACCAAACCCAACTACGAAAAATTATAGCTTACTCATCAATTGCCCACATAGGCTGAATAACAGCAATTTTACCATACAATCCCACCATAACATTACTAAACCTAATCATTTACATCATCATAACTTCCACCATATTTACACTATTTATAGCCAACTCAACCACAACCACTCTATCACTATCACACACATGAAACAAAACACCCATCATAACTATTCTAATTCTCATTACCCTCCTATCAATAGGAGGACTCCCCCCACTATCAGGATTTATGCCAAAATGAATAATTATTCAAGAAATGACAAAAAACAATAGCATTATCCTACCTACCTTCATAGCAATTACAGCACTACTAAACCTATATTTCTACATACGACTGGCATATTCCACCACACTTACTATGTTCCCTTCCACAAACAACATAAAAATAAAATGACAATTCTCAACCATAAAACGAATAACCCTCCTACCAACAATAACCGTATTGTCCACTATACTACTACCACTTACACCAATTCTCTCAATCCTAGAATAGGAATTTAGGTTAAATAGACCAAGAGCCTTCAAAGCCCTAAGCAAGTATAATTTACTTAATTCCTGATAAGGACTGCAAGATCATATCTTACATCAATTGAATGCAAATCAACTACTTTAATTAAGCTAAATCCTCACTAGATTGGTGGGTCCCACCCCCACGAAACTTTAGTTAACAGCTAAATACCCTAAATAACTGGCTTCAATCTACTTCTCCCGCCGCAAGAAAAAAAAGGCGGGAGAAGCCCCGGCAGAGTTTGAAGCTGCTCCTTTGAATTTGCAATTCAATATGTTAATTCACTACAGGACCTGG